>NC_079159.1:94747055-94992055 GCF_947563725.1 Argiope bruennichi
AGCTGAGATTAAGGGCACCGGAGCTTCGAAGCATACATTAATGATAGAGCAGATGCAGGCAGCCCTTTAAACAAAGCTGATTACATTTCCGTAATAATCCGATTTATGTTTAATCATCATTGATTCTGCATGATACGAACATCGATGTAAACTTATTTATGAATAGGGAAGAAATGATTTGTTACATATCTGCATTATAAAGGAATGATAATGGTATTAAAATAGAGAGTGATTTTGTTAATATATTAAAAATCAGTATATTGTTACTGAAATCGTCTAGCAGGTGTTTGGTACAATAATTGCAACAAGCTCGATAAAAGGATAAAAATATCTTATTCCATTAAAAAGCAAAACAAGTGTAACAAATATAACTAAGATGTATAGAAAGAAAAGCATTAATAGAAATTGACATCATACATGTAAACATCAAATTAGCTAATTAGCTGATGCCACAAAGCATTCAAAAATCAATAGACAAAGCAATCAATATAATATTACTAGATCGCAATATGATCAAACCTCTTAGACGAATTAATTATCCTTTATTCAAATTTCAAGAACTTTTAATTTTTTCACTGTCGCCAATGTCGCCAAATGGACGCTAAAGTCAGAGTTCGATGATCAGTCATTCACTCAGTATCCATTACGACTCATTATTACCAATCTACGTTTTTAACCATGATAATAACTTGAAAAGGAAGCGATATTATATATTCATAATAATATAACATAATATTGAAAATAAAATAAATGTCCCCAAAACGGAAGACGAGGAATGAAATATTACTTTTCACTTTTAATTTTCATTATATTTGATAAAATTCCTAATTTTCTGTGTATTCATTGCTGTGTCATTTGCGTATTGCAGATTTTGATATCATCACGCTTTTTATTTTATATATTCGGTTATTTTTAATGCAAAAATGTGTTTTAGAAACATTTTTTTTCTGCTCTTTAATGCACCAATAGTAGTGAATTTTAAAAATTCTTTTTATTTTGTAACTTTTAGTTTTTCATATATTTCGGAATTTCTTATTTCAATTATTATTAAATATTGATATCAATTTTTTTTCTCAGAAATATTTCAAGATGGCGTCTTCCATAGAAAAATAAAATTTAATTAATATCAATTTAAAATTTGTGAATAGAAATCTTAATATGTTGAAAGATTTTAGTTTCATCCCTAGATTTTTCTAAATTCTAGAAAAATGTTGAAAACTTTGAGATTTCATTAATTTATATAATTTCATCAGAATAAATATTAAATTTGGAAATATAAAACCAGCATGATTATACCATAAAAGTCGGATATCATGAAAGTATCTTTGATAGAAATTTTTTTTTTTTTATTTCAAGATAAAAGTAAAAATTGTAGCAATGAAATAGCATAGTGCAAAAAAATAATAAAATTATTAGCCATATTATAGATAGATCAGGTAATAATATTATGGGTAAATCATTGTCAATCAACCTTTGAACATTTTTTTTTAAATTCTGAAGCCGGATTTTATTTTTAAAAAGTGCAAAATAATTAAAAATAGGAAGGTCGAAACAGAACTGCTAAAGAGAGAGGAGAAAAGAATAATATATTCAAATTAGGCTACTACGAAGAAGAAACATAAATATTTATTAACCTTTAAAAATAAATTATAAATTTAAATTTTTATCGTATTCATATAGAAAATCTGCTCACACATTAAAATTTAAAATTCAATATTTTCGATAAAAATATTATTTACTATTTTTTAATTGACAAATTAAATATATTTTAAATTTCTTTAATATATTATAATATATTTAAAAAATTTAAATTTTTAAAATATTATAATATATAAAAAAATTAAGTAAATATTTCTTACTGATCGAGAAACAATATATTCTCAGCTTAGAAAGCAATCTTTCCTCTTTATGAAGACCTAAATAATTCCAAAAAAGTAATATTCTCAAGAGAAATAGATTTTTTTTTCTTCAAGTTTCCGCGAAAATCAATACAGATTAATGTTTACACAAGCTTAAAAGGTAAACAATGATATGACTAATAGAACCCCCATCATTTCCAGCACCACGAGGCACGTAATTATACTGGCATAAATTATTCAGTGAATGTTCTAATTGGGAGCGGTATTAGCTCTGTTTAATACGCAAATTCGATTTTAAAAGCGTGAGGGAATTCTGGGACTTGTTATTAAACTGGGTGCGTTGGGAATGCAATTTGTAATTGCGCTGAATCTCTGTTGCGGAATTTAAATGCATTGTAGTGTTGATTGCAACAATTCATTTTGGCAGGTTTTGCGGTCAGAGGTGGCTGAAAAGTGAGATACACTTTCTGGTTAGAAAACATGTCATTGGAGTTGTGGATTAGTTTGATTATTATTAATGTTTATTTTTAATTTATTCCAAAGTTATAAATACGATGAAACTGTACTCTATATTATTACATAAATTCAAATAATTTTTAAAACATAATTCTCATTTCATAGATACGTGGGCTCAGATTATTGGCGCAAGGGACGGACAGATTTCCTGTGCCAATCTTATAGTAAAACTAAAATCATGCACTGTATTCTCAGAAAAATAAAGATTGAGAAGCAAAATATTCATGAGGAAAAAATTCTAAACACATGATTTAGAAGCCAAAATTCAGAAACGTATATTCATACAACATATTTAGAAGTAAAAGTGTTTCTTCAAACAAAAGGTTTTGAAACAATAATGTGAAAATATATATTCAAAATAATAATTTAAATATCTGGAGAAAATTTAGTATCTCATTTGCTAAATCTATTTTGGAAGATACGCATTTATATTGTAAAGTTGATGATAATTTTCCTGAGTATTGCTTTTACTTTTGAAGACACTAGGCTGTTAAATTGTTTTCAGCAAGAATCTAGGCTGTTGAATTGCAAGACAATCGAGGATTTGCCCAACTTCACAATTTATTTGGGGTGAGAGGTCAATGTGTAGGATATGATCTTCATTAGAGAGTACACGAGAAGCTTTTAGCAGACCACTATTTCTAATAAAACTTATTGAACGGGGGATCTGAAGTTATAGTTTCTCATTTTTACTATATTAGACTTTTATTTTTACTATATAAAATGAGAGAATTTTGGATTTTGTGGTTTATTCTTATGATGTATTAGGAAAGGTTTTCGGTCATTCCAATATATGTTCCAATATGTTTAAAATATGCTAAGAATTCAAGCTATTATACTAATTGGATTGGGACAAATTACACTGTGATTTAAAGTCTCTTATACGTTATATTCAATTCAATTTCAGAAAAAAAGTCTTTGAATATTAATAATTAAGAAGTAATTTTCTTCGAATATCTTTCTCAAATAATAAAATAAAGAAAATATAAGAATAATCCTTATTTTTCTAAATTTTAACAATATTCAAATCTTTTAAGGTACGTTCAGCACCGATCTTATTTAAGAAAGATTCTCCCAATACAAAATTCCATATAACATGATATAAAATATTATATCGATCTTTTACTCTATCAATAAACCCCAAACACCTATTCTACAAAATTACAGCTGGCATTTGAGACCATGATTTGTTCGCTAGATGCTCATCCAGAAGGAATTGAGAAAAATAGAGGTTTTTTTGAAGAATCTGAATGTACTATCGAGGATGCATTTGCTTAGTAGTAATCATATAATCAGGGTTCCCATTTACATATCAACTCTGTTGAGTGGTAGGTGACTGTATGGTTCGATATCAGCTGCGGAGTAGACGAAGAATTATATTTCTACAAGGTAGAAAGAGGGTTATTGTACTGCTTCGTTCAGTAATGAATGTTGGTTGAGGTTTGTGGCTTTTCTGGTTAAGAAGAGGACCCATTCCACTCATAAAAAAAGGCTGAAAATACCTATGAGGATAGGGTAAAGCAGATTTTTGGCATGTAAGTGGAAAACGAATTGAAAAGTTGTGTTTAACTTGGGTTTGAGTTCTCTATGTAATGCAACGTTGATTGTTATGGCTGTATACCCTGTGTCTTGAGAGTAATGGAGATTTTGAAGAAATGTACTTTGATGGGAGGAATGAATTAGTTGAGGAAAATAAAAATTTACTTTGGAGGGTAGATTATGTTGATTAACACAGACAATTTATTACAATTAAGTGGTTTATCACCTAATTATTGAGAACATATTGTACGTAGATAAAAAGAAGCCAGATAAGAAATTGAACAGCCGGATCCATTCACAGAAACGGATTAACTAGTTAACTGTTTCGACTCCTTCTTATCTAAATTGCCATAAACATATATATAATAAATAATTAATTATGAATATAATAGTTAAAGAGTTATTATATCAATAAATGTCATTGAATGGCCTCGTCATTACTTTTTCCATGACGAGTATACTCGTCAAAAACAATTAACTGTTTAAAACACCTGTGTTGATGTTTAAAGTATATTTTTGCACTTGAGAAAAAGTGAATTACAAGGTTGGCTCCAATTTTGGTGTGAATTTCCTGAGAGTATCAGTATTAAAAGTTATGGATAGTGAGGGCCAATAGGTAGTAGCAACCTTGTGCTTTGTCAAACAAGGAGAGTTAGATGAAACTTAGTTTCGTAAGTAGAATAAATTAATTGGTCTATAAGTATAATGGATTAAAATTTATTCTGGCGATTTGATTGTGTTATATAACAAAGAAGTAAAGTGTAAATCTGGTGCGAATAAGTTCATTGTTAGGAACATCTGGAGAGGCAATAAGTAAGGAAAGTTAGGTCGGGCCTTGATCTCTGTTTTCCCGGATGCCAGATGAAATGGAAAATAAGAGTTTGTGATTCGCCTAAAGCTTGTGACTGGAGGCCAACCGCCACGAAGAAGAAAGCGGCTAGCAGAGGATGATGAGTATTTCGGACACACGATTGTTTCGATATAGAGTGTCTTTGGAGAACGGGAAGAGGTCTGATCTTTTCAAAGAGACTGTCAAATATGAAGAATTACCTTAGTGAATGTACTAGCAGTCAGTCACAGCGAATTCTGTTTATTCGGCTCAGTTTTGTAGAAACGGCGTAACTGGCTGTATTCAAATGTATAACAACCTCATTAAGAAAACGGGCTGTCCAATCAGTCTGTTAGGAGGGTAGGTTATTTTCCTTATCTTTGAATGAGAAGCTAAAGCATTCTGAAATACTTGGATTCAAATGACCTTAGAAATGAAGAGGTTAAATATTTTGTATTTACAATGACAAAATATTACTTTAAATATATTTATAACATGGAATATATAAAATTAGGGTTAGCTGTTCAAACTTAAGTCTATATAATGGTCTCTATTATTTTTATAGTCAGAATTGCTATACAAAATATAGTTTATTTGACATTTAATTTAATTTAACTTTTCATTGTTCGACATAATGTGTGAAAATATAATTCTTATTGTTATTTTATTGTTTCAACCATAACATTTCTTGAATATTTTAAAAAATATCTATGGACTTCTTTTGATGTTTCTAAAAAGATTATTAGCTAAAGATATTCTTTATGAATATTGTTTGTTCATAAAGAATCTATCATAAAGAATATCTATCTAATTTTTGAGCAATTTTTCCCAGAGTTTTAAAAGTAAAATAGGTATGTGATAGCTATTAAATTAAACTATACATATTCAATTATTTCAATATAACTTAATACATTAGTGAAATAAAGTATAAACGTTTAGGTATTTTAAGTATTCTATTAAAAGCTTGCTATTTAAACGACATCACACAACTTTACACAGAATTCTTAGGATCTTGTTTCAAATATTTGATAAAAGGCTTTGGAAAAGTCTGTATGAATCATTGTTAAAAATATAATTTAGACTGATTAGATTTTCAACATCTTCCAGACTTCATCATTCCGCATGCGGCAGAAGGAAGAAGACCCGAATAAAATCCTAACTTTTCCAAATCCATTCCCATTCAAACCCTCAAAACGGAATTTCGCATCGTCCCTATTTAAGACACGTTCTCTCAATATAAAACTCCCTCGAGGATACGAGCAGCATGCTTAATTAATGCACTTGGCAATTTCGGCGGGTTGCTTGGTCGGAATCATTTTTGTCTTTTGGTGGGGCCTTCCATCCACGCCCTCCCTTCCCTCGTTCCAGCACCTCATGAGAGCGCGAGGAACCGAGATTTAGAACTATTGCCTTGTAATCCACAATCCTCTTCCCAATTAATGCGAAGCCATTGTTATAGCCGCTGCCATTCCACAGGATCAGAATTTCCCCAGAAGACCCTTCCTCACAAAAGTAATTACAAAACCGATTTGGCAAAAGGGGCTGCTTAAAGTGGATGGAACTTTGCGAGATGTGAATTTTGGCTGGAAGTCCCAGAAGAGATGGGTGGAAGAGAGTATCTAAGTTATGGAAAATGGGAGCTGGTTTGGAGAGTACAATGAGGACTGAGGTGTGCTTACTTGCAAAAATAACCACCCGGAGAAATCCTAAACAATAAGGATTCAATTGTTGGTGACTTTGAAGAGTTCTTCTTGGCGCCATTTTGGAGAAGCGAATCTCGTTTGGAATAGATATATAGGGTTTAGAGTCGTATGGAAAAGGCATTAAGATTGGTTAGGAATACTTTTAGGCCGTAGTTAGTTGATAATAGACTTTTAGAAATAAGATGAGTGAACCTTAGTCTTAATGCACTTAAAATTATGAGACAAGAATGTATGCTCATGAGATTCAACTACAGATATTTTCATTTTCATTTCGAATACTCGGAGCAGAACAAGGTTTATTTAATGCTTTAGAAGCTTTTGTTAGATCAGATAAAAGAAAAAAGCAGTAGTATTTTATTATTGCGTTGAAACGAAAGCCTAATATGGAAAATGAATGAATGGTTTTTCAGATTCTTTCTTAAGTTATGCAGGCAGCCAAGCTGTAATAAAACTACTCTCAAAATTTTTAAGCCATTTAGTATGATATTATCATTATCAGATTTACAGCCTTTTTTACCATGCAGTCAACTGTAAAATTTTTTCTTCGTCTGAAAGAACAGCCGAAGTCATATAATTTTAGTATGAAACTTTACATACATAACAATCCCAAATAGAAAATTGCATTTTCATGATTATTAAAATTTTTATAATCATCAAAGTATGAAGAAAAATAATCGTAGAAGGGGAAAAAAAGTCGTAGAATTAAAAAAAAGAAATGGTAATCTAGATGTTTTGAAAGATTTTATGAAGCTGCTAAAGGCCTTAAGAATATTTTTTTTTTGAAATTTCGTTCTTTAAATAAATTAAATAAAACCAATGAATGTTTATACAAGGTGACGAGAGTCCTGCACACAGTACAGGGTAGCCATAAAATAACCAGCCTTGTTTGTAGAGATCTGCGTCAACACTAATGAGGGGAATGAAATTGCATTTCATATATAGACAGTTTAAGACCAATGAAGATAAACTAAAAAAAAATAATTGCATCTATCAATAGGAGAAATTTAGCCACATATAGAACGAAAATTCTGAATTCAATAATGGCAACAACATCCAGAAAACAGATTAAGAATTTCATTAATGTTCGAGTGATGTAAATATGTGCATATAGATATGAATAATATGCAGTATAAAATACACTGAAAACATACTTTCATTATTTAATATTAAGGCTAATGTTCACTGCGAATATTCTACTTTTCTATAAAAGATATCTGCACATATATTTGCAAAATTTATCTGCATATGCCTTCCATAGTTTGTAAATGGAAAGGAAATTTGGTTTCATTTTTATCATTCATTTTAGCTGCAATGCCTTCAAAAAAGAAAAAGAAAACTTTGCTACCATCTGCCTCTATCTTATCTGATAATCATCATTTAAGACCACAGACAGGCAGATTATAAATACCATATCACTTGGCCTAATGATCGTGCATAAAATATATTTTATTCACTAAAAATTAGATAAAAATATTCGAACTTCTACTTTAGAGATTTCACTTCTGTGGTTTGACAATCCTTGAGGGTCTATAAACTGAGAATATATGAAAATAAAATTGAAACGGCGAAAAGCAGAAATATAAAGAATTAAAAGAACGAGAAATTATTATTTTGTAATTATTCCCTTCAAATAAATCCTTGAAAAAAAATCAAGTTAACCTTGGCAAAAGCACACGAGTAAAAAACTCTATAAATTATAAATGCTGGTTTGGATTTCATTAAAAAATTAAAAATAAGTTCTCCAAATCTTGTTTGAAGAAGATCGTTTTTTGAAAAAAAAAAATCTATAAACATTAAAAAAATTTCACGCAAATAAAATTGATGCCATTGAAAAAAGAATTTTTGAATTTCAATGCTGTTGAAAAATGGTTTTTTAAAGAGTCATTCGGGGAAATATTAACATTTCTAGCTATTTTTAATAATTAAAAATGCTAATACTATCTTAATGAACACCAAACATAATACGCCCTTAATTATAATGTATTAATAAGGCATGGTATATTAATTATGGACCTGAATTGGTAGTTCCAAATCGGTTTGCATTGTAAAGATTTCATTAAGTGTGTAATGCTTTATGTTTCCCTGTATTTGTGCAAATTTGCATCACGCAATTTTGGGTAAGTATACCAACCTATTATTATCATTGCGTCAAAAATACTTCGAAATGGAAGCACTTATTTGATGGCCTATTGAATAACAATAATTTCCAAAATTAGTCGGAAGAAATGAGGATTTAACATTTAATCAGCTCTATTCTTCCTAAGGGTCATCCATCATGAGTGAAAATTTCACGGCTTTAGATCCTTTTTATTGCGTGAGCACTTAAAAGGTAAGATGGCATCGGAAATCGTTTACGTGTATGAGGGATCACCCACTCGGAGGTGAGACAATGCGCGTTCATGCCATGTGTGACAATCTCACGAAGAAACAGGTGACGTTATGGATGAGATAATGCAGTGTAATATGCATTTGCTGTGCACATTTTGATGAAAGATCTGTCCGGTTTCCGCAGATTTTCATTAATTATTGCAGGACATCTGGTAACTAGGTAGGAATGCTTGAATTCATGTTTTAGCATGCGATAGGAAGTAAAAAAAAGATCAAAATGTTAATTGAGAAAAATTGTGCAATGTTTGACCTTGTCGTTTCGTTTATGAAAATCTATGATTAGCAGTCGTGTCAATGTAAGGTCAGTTAAAAGTAGTTCCAAAGAATAAAACTATTCGTGTTGTCCTTTAAAATAACCGTCGTGATCTGTGGTATAAAATAAGTGTAAAAAAATACAGCTTAGAGCACTCTTTTGACTTACCATCTACTGACAGACAACAATTGCTTTTGTAGAAACTTTAGTTATTTGTTGATTTTGTCATTTCTTCCATGTTCTTTTACTTAATTTCACCTGCTTTCTGTTTCTAAAAATGGAAATTGGTCACTTATATTTTCACTCACTTCTTGTTGTTCTATTGGTTAGAAATTTTGACATTACATTTGTTCATTCGGAAAAGCTATATACTATTTTAACTTTTTCCGAATTTATATACCACTTTGTCAATTAATTTCATGTTTTCACGAACAAGTGACGCTACTTTGTAGAAGCTCTTATAAAACATAGTTACAATAATATTTAAATAATGAATTATAAATTAAAATTTGATAATGAAAAAAAAGAATGGAAATAAAAGTTCTATTTTTTTAGATCATCTATAAAAACATTTTCAAAAATTGTTTTCATTAAATTTGTTTCTTGGTGACTAAGTTTAGCAGTGAAATTCTCCTCAATTTTTCTTGTAACTATTAGTCATTTTAATGAAATTGAAACAACTGGAGCGTATGAAAACAGCGAATCCTCGTTTCTTCCCCGAGTTGTAGAAGTACAGGAAGTGCCCATTCAGGACAGCAACTTACTTAACTCCTGTAAAAACTGTTTTTAAAAATTAATAAATATCCCTTCAATTGCCACGAAAGTACAGCTTATATATATATTTAATATATTGTGTTCAAATTGAACCTGAGATGTTGGATACAATGTGTACTATCAACGCGATGTTGTTTAAATACAGATTCAAAATGTTTTCTGCTTTAAAACGTTGTTTGTTCGGTTAAGATGTTCGCATAGACGATTTTCACAATCGCTCATACAAAGCGTTGAGAGAGACATATTGTCCACCTGAAGGTCACATTCTGTCTTTTTTCTAGATACTACTCTAGGATCAAATTTTGAAACTAATTTATCAAAGAATTGATTGCATGTGTGAAATTTACATTCGGAAGCATGCAAACGCGATGAATCAAAAATGCAAAGCGTCAGATAAATCAAAATATGGATATGAGGTCTTCATACTAAATTATTTTATATCAAATTTTGGTTACAATCGGTAATATATATATATATATATACAGGGTAGTCAAAAAAAAAAAAAACTTCCCCTATATATGAAACCCTAGCGGCCTACTCGCTCAACCAATCGAACCAAAATTTCAGACATGGTTGTTTGAAGGTATGCGCTGGAGATTGTGATGATTCTAAACAACGCAGAGCTCACGGTTACGGTTACAGTGAGAGAATTTCGAAATTTTCAAATGGCAACACCCACTTTTTCCTTGCACAAATTGATCAGCGTATTGAAAAACCACAAATGGCTTTGAAACGATTAGCATGTGACAAAAATTGACGCCGTAAAACTTTTGCAAAGAAGAGCATTATAAAGGACTAATGACAACACAGAGAGGAAAGAGAAAAAAAAAGCTTTTATTGGAATGGAAAGTTATAATTACAGGTTTTCAACGTGTTCACCTTCGCAGGCGACAACTCATTGCATTCGGGAGATTGCGGACAACAATGCCGAACGTAACATGAAAGGAGGAATCTGCATAACTTCACGTGTTATGGCGTCTTGCAATTCTGACACATCTTGTGGACTAGGCGTGTACACCTTAGATTTCAGATAACCCCAGAACCAGAAATTCATAGTCGGGGGATCGCGGTGGCCACGAAATTGCAAAGTCACTAGAGATAACTCTATCACCAAAGTGTTGTTGCAGCATTGGTCGAACACATTGGGCGACGTGTGGAGGAGCCGCATCTTGCATCCATACAATCCCCCTAATGACATTTCGTTGCTGCAATACAGGAATCACAGAATTCTGTAACTTTGTCAGAATTGCAAGATGCCATAACACGTGAAATTATGCACATTCCTCCTTTCATTCTACGTTCGGCATTGTTGTCCACAATCTCCCGAAAGCAATTATGGATGCAAGATGGGGCTCCTCCACACGTCGCCCAATGTGTTCGACCAATGCTGCAACAACACTTTGGTGATAGAGTTATCTCTAGTGACTTTGCAATTTCGTGGCCACCGCGATCCCCCGACTATGAATTTCTGGTTCTGGGGTTATCTGAAATCTAAGGTGTACACGCCTAGTCCACAAGATGTGTCAGAATTGCAAGATGCCATAACACGTGAAGTTATGCAGATTCCTCCTTTCATGTTACGTTCGGCATTGTTGTCCGCAATCTCCCGAATGCAATGAGTTGTCGCCTGCGAAGGTGAACACGTTGAAAACCTGTAATTACAACTTTCCCTTCCAATAAAAGCTTTTTTTCTCTTTCCTCTCTGCGTTGTCATTAGTTCTTTATAATGCTCTTCTGTGCAAATGCTTTACGACGGCAATTTTTGTCGCATGCTAATCGTTTCAAAGCCATTTGTGGTTTTTCAATACGCTGATCAATTTGCGCAAGGAAAAAGTGGGTGTTGCCATTCGAAAATTTCGAAATTCTCTCACTGTAACCGTAACCGTAAGCTCTGCGTTGTTTATAATCATCACAATCTCCAACGCATACCTTCAAACAACCATGTCTGAAATTTTGGTTCGATTGGTTGAGCGGATAGGCCGTTAGGGTTTCATATATAGAGGAAGTTTTTTTTGACCACCCTGCATATTTTTTTCTCTAAACTATGAAACACAAAACTGATAATAAATATCGGTTTTAAAGGCGACGGATGATAAATACCAGAATGCTTAAAGAATGAAAAATTTGTCCAACTTGTACATTTTTGCGAAGAGGAGGATTAATAACACTTTTATTTGAGACTATGCAAGAATGTTCCGAAGAAATCTCTTCCCCCGATTTGAAATAGCAAAGTATATTTTTTTGTCGCATTTATCGCGAGTCTCCACCTTGTCCTCACAAAAAACGAATTGGGCAATTTTAACTGATAAAGCACTATCGTACCTACAAAAGACGCACGTAGACATAGCAACATATCACTAAAAATGTATGAAATGACACGAAACTATATATTTCATATATGAATTGTATATTGTGCGTGAAATATGACGACATCCATTTTGCATATCCACCACAGCATCCTGTCTACTTCACAACAGCCAAATGCACTGATAAAAAATAATAACAAAAAAAAAATGGTTGAGGGGTTGTCATGGGAGTAGAAATAATTGTAAATCTACTCAATCCCCACAGACAGGAGAAAGCACTTAGGACTTTTTATTAGTATTTATTTCCGGGCGAAGTCTGTGTCATCTCTAATTCAACAGCCACTCGGGTGCGATGTGTTTTCGCCCATGTCCGCACCTCCAGCATCAGCTTACAGCGGATAAAATTTCTGCCATAAAAGCTCGAAGCTCGTTTATAGGATGCAGACATTTCATCTTGGCTTTATTTCTTATTCGCTTCTCCTCTTTTTTATTGCCCCGGAAGAAAGTTAGAAAAGAACTGTAGAGTTCAATTATAAGCATAATGCATTTTTAGAAAATATAAACCGGTTCACAATGGCTGGAGTGTAAAGTTTTTCTCAAGTTTCGCTTTCTTTAATCTTCAGCAGATTTCGACTTAGTTTGAGTATGTTATTATTATTTTTTTAATTTTGAAAGAGAAACCTTTGGGGAAACCTCCGCTAGTTTACCGAGATAAATACACATTAAAATTTACAATTAAATATTTTATCTAGCTGGACCTTTTAAATAGCTTCTTCATCAAGATATTTTTAAGTTTCAAATTTTGAATCATATAACTCATTACTTATTACATATAACGTATTATATACTATTATAGAAGCTTGATGCGGTTATGTTAATTATTTTAAGAATCTCTAATTTGTTGTCAGCTTTCCGTAAAATTTGAAGCAGAAATGATTAAACTTCAATTAAATAAAATTATTTTTTTACTGAAAGGAAACATGTTTTTTGAAATATGAGTGCAGAAAAGAGAATCATTGAGCGTTGGCGTTTTATGTGTATTACAGTGTATTATGTGTATACAGTATGTTTTTTACAGTATCTTCATAATTAATTCAAAATCTCAAAGAAATACTTAACAAAAATATCCCTGATTTATCAAAATTTAATTTTTAGTTTAATTTCCAAAACCATTTAAATGAAGTAATTAATAATATTTTGTTTCAATCAATAAATATACCTCTGGACATATTTGATCTAAATCTATATCAAAACCCTTTGATACTAAGGAATCATATTCAGTAAAACATGCTTCATACTTCAACTTTGAAATGAAAATAAATTTTTTTATTTTTACGACCAATTCTGGCCAAGTGATGGAATTTAGAATATCAGTAACTTAAAATGAATGATTTTAGAATTTTAAGCTAATTATCCTCGAGAAGATTTCGGTCACTGATTGCATTTGGCCTTTAAGCCAGTCAACGGAGGGGACTAAAATCACTCGTTTTTATAAGATAGTAATATTAAATTAAATTATCATAAATCATTCCATTTTAGTCGCAAAAGAGTCGACTTTTCATTTCATTTAAAATGCTAGAGGACCAAGGATATTTTACTAAATATGAATAACAGGCCAAGGAATCCAAATAAATTTATAGATTACATAAATCATCAGAATATTTACTGACTAAAACTACATAAAATATAGTATTCTTTCTTTCATTTGGACGATTTTTCTTATTAGATGCTGTTTAGAAGTTAAGTGTTTGATCCCGAATAGAGTAGTCATTTTATATTTATATAGACACTATATTTGATTTAAATAATATAGAAATATTGAATTAAGAATATAGATATTTTCTTTTCTTGTAGAAAATTAAACATTTGAAATTTGAAAATTACAGTTTTATTGGCTAAGTTTGCAGTACGATATAACTTAATATTTTAATTTGATCTTTTATCAACGTGATAGAAACACATTGTTAACAGCTAATGCTATCGTGCATGTTAAATTACATTGGTGATTAATTAAATAATAGTACAAAAACAAATACATGGCAGTTTTTTTTATTTTTATGAGAAATTATTATTTCTTCTGAACACAGATGTCTCAATATATTTGAAACATGTCTATAAAACTATTTTGTGGGTAAGAAAATGCATAATAAGAACAAGTAATAGAAAATAAATATATATAATCAGCATTGGGAAATAAAGAGTTCGGTAAAGGATTATATTTTGAATGAGTCAAAGAAACGATTCCATAAATGTATCTCATATATAAACTGATTTTATTCTTTGTTTTAGAAAACTCTTTTCTACATACTTTTATTAAAAATAATAATAATAATAATAATAATTATACCTTTAGTTATTCTGAGATTAGATCTCAATGTTAACACCATATATAGTTACAGTTTATGTATTTCACAAATACAATTTATATGTTATAATTTATAAAATTTATATGGTTATACAATACAGTATATATGAATATAAAATGCGATTTTTAATAAGAAAAACCGGAACTGAACTTTAGCCATATTTTTCATACATTTTCTGTATTTATTTCCCTTTTCACTATTCCATTCCGATAAAACTTATTATTTTTAATGTAAGTAGTTTTTTTCTGTATAAAAATATTGGAAGAATAAGAAAATATATATTTTACATATAGATTACATTTGAAATTTTTTGAAAAAAAAAGAAGCTTAAGCATACAACTTTGAAAATTCATAAATTCTTTCTTTCATTTTTATATACGTAAACAAAAAATATTTTTATTATTTCTTATTCAGAATAAAATGAATTTTTATCATAAATTTGAAGACAATTTATTCATATAATAATAGAATGCATTTTATATAAGGATTTACTACTTTTTTTTTCATTAGCAAGAAAGAACTCGATCAGATTTTCTAGAGTATTCAGAATTTGGGTTTTGTTCCGATTCTGTATCATGATCCTTTTCCGAAATGTCATGAATGTATCACGAGTCTGATCTCCCGTAATTTTGTCTATTAATAGAAGGATTTAAGAAAAGATCTCTGAATCGGTACTTTTCATTGTCATAGTTACAATATTAAAGGATTCTGAAACGTTAGCACATGAAAGAGTCGATTTGGCTCCAAATCTCCTGTAAAAAATAGGAATAATTTTTCATTGTTTTCTGTTATTCTAAATTTCTTTTTCTAGCTCCCCCATGTAGGTATAGAAAGTAATAGATGTATTGTTTGCCTACGGATTCTAAAACCCTCCGTTCTTTTGCGCATGCGTTAGGATGGGTTTAATTCGACAAAATAGGGGTGAGAGGAAATATAAAAGGAGGAGATGTTTGCATATAGCAATACATTGAATTCCAGAAATGTGTACATCCTTCCGCGTATCACCCCTTAGTGAGATAGTATCGTCGAAAAGTGGGCGTTTTAGAATACTGAAACGAGCAATAAACTTTTTATACATTCCTAGAAATTCTAAACAAAAAAGAAATGTCGGGGTCAAAACGACCCCATGCGTTTGCTAACGGTTAAAGAAATTTTGTTTGTAATTACTTTCATTGAAATTTCTTAGCCATAACTTAATTAATATTCGTGATTCTTTCATGAAACTGTTTTTACATGTCAACTTGCCACAAAAATTAAAGTCTTGTTAGTTTAATTGACTCACATCTGCTTTGTTCATTATGTATTTGTATCATCTTAATAGCATCGATTCCCATGATATCATAGCGCTTAAAAATCTAATTGAATGTTCATTTATCTTCCCTCATTCATTTATCTTGAAAATCTAATTCTCTGTTCATTAACTTTTGCGTACTATAAATTTATTTACTTATTCGTCGTGTAAACTATACACATACTATACTTCATAATATACACATACTATATAATACTAAGCAGTTTTTTCTTCCTTAATTTTTAACAATAAGTTATTGCCAAAATTCAGGAAAATTCACATCACTATTAACCCAACAGTGCATAAGTGTTACATACGTTTGTTTCCATTCATAAGTTTCTCAAGACTGCCAAGCACTTGCAAAAATATAAAGATGCCTGTTGTATGAATAGTTCTACCATTAAAAATAATAGCAAGATTTCCTTTTTTTTTTTTTCATTGTAAAAACATATTGGTAAAAATGAATTTTTATTTTTATTGCAGAATTGTTATAAAGTGATTTGTGTTACCGAAATATTGTTTATTTTAAAATGTAGGTATATCATGCATTTTATTTATTTTTTTATTTCAAGGAAACAAATAATGAAAAAATAATAATAATTTTCCTAAATTATATACACTTATACAAAATACACATATTACGTGTAACAAAATAAAAAAAACCCTTTCATTTTAGGGTTAAATTGTTTCATAAAAAAATAATTTTTAAGATGATATAAAAAGTATTTTTCGTGCTTAAATATTTTCGAACATATTCCGAACAGCACATGCGCACATCATCAATGTAACAGGCAATTAATTATCAATAGAAATGGGGATTAAATATCGCAGTGCAGTGTTGAATCACACAATAAATCCCATGCAGAAAATACTATTATTTAAAATTAATCGACAATGAGTAATCAAGAATATGTTGCAAAAGGCAAGCCGACTGACCAAATCAGAGTCACTTGCATTTGTTCCATATTGATTGCTCTATTTATGCTATTTATATTCGAATGAAAAGCTCGATCTTGAATATTCGATCATGGATAAAATTTCACAAAGTTTATATTGTCATTTTCAAATCCGTAGTATTTCATTCTGTTACTTAACCAAATATTCAGCCATAAAATCTTGCTTTTACAATAATTAGTAACGATATGATTAATCGTTAATCGATCATTTCCACAAATTTGCTAATCTTCTTTTTTTGCTATTTTAAATGCTTTATTTTAATTTTCATTAATTCTTATCAAATATTTTTTTTCCTTAGTGCTAAGTACAAGAATTTAGAATAAAAAACATCAGTTCAAATTTGCAAATTAATTAAAAATTGAATGCTATTTAGTAATTTTAATACACAACAAATAAAATTTTAATTATAAATCAGTTTTTTAGTTACAATTTACAGGAAAACCGTTTTGCATAAATTTCAATAAAATTTTAGACATTTTATTTTTTTTATATTTTTTTAATTTTTTTCTTAATATTTACATAAGTAATTAATACTTCAATGCCCGTTTTAATATATATTTTTTATTTTTTTCAATGAAACTTAATTTTATAACAAATGGTTTAGAATCTTTGATTGTTTTATAATATTTCTTCTATACACAATCATAGTAAAATTTAACAAAACGTAAATAAAGCAGGGTAATTAGTCTCTGTGTAGCTTCAAAAAATGACATTCAGCAAAGAAATGGTTAACTTGAGTAATTAACCAACATAAATAGTTAAGTCACACAAAAAAAAATTTAAATAATTCTCTTAATATTTGCTTAAAATTAATCACTATCTGCATCAGCATAGGAAAGCAGCAAGATTGTGAAATAACGTTCTTCGAAAATTAAAAAAAAAAGAAAATTCTTTTTTCGGATATTTCATTTCACTGGAACACATCTGAGAAACATGATCTAATAACTTTGAGTGTATTTTTTACTAAAAACTGAAAACACACTCAATCAATCACGTGAAGTAAAGAAGAAATAAAAAAAAAATATTATATATCTAAAAAAAATTCTTATTCAATTAATCATCCAGAAAGCTACATGCCAGAATGGAAGGAGCTAAAATTTCAGCTAATGAAAAATTGATTTCAATTAGTTTCTTGTGATTTGAACAGTGCCTTACGTTTTGAGCAGATTTTTAAACAGAAAAGGAGAGATGCGTGCGAGAGTGTGTTTTTTTTCTTCTTCTACTCAATCCCTTTTCCCTCTTTTTTTTCGCATCAATTTCAGCTGAAAAATGTTTGTTTGATTCTCGTTCCAGATGTGGTCACTCATTAATGCTTGGTGAGAAAAAGAAAATGGCAAATAATTATCCTAAAACTGTGACACTTTAGCGAAGAGATTTTTTGATTACTATTTATTTATTTGGTTTTTATTCAAAGCGAATTCTGATGAAGAAAAAAATATACTTGAGAGGTGTTGTTAAGCAAAACTGCGTCAGTCCAATTATGCATTCCAAATTTTTTTTCTTTAAATTTCAGAAAAAAATAAGACAGCTAGATTAGAAAAAGAACAGGTGATTAACGTATTTTTAGTCGAGTATGAAATTTCACACTAAAACGAATCAGTTTTTTAAATAGGAACATTAAAGCAGTATTTAAATCTTTCTGGCAATTTTTTTTACTTTTCGAAATCGATCGATATTTCCAAAATCTTTTATTTGAACTTCAACAATAAGCTTAGGTTACATGATTTTGCGTAGGTAGGATTAAAAATAAATAACTTCAGGGTGATATGTTATTACTATGAGGCTAGTTTTTGAGATTTTTCTATGTAACTGATGGGCGAATGAAACTTTCAGAAACAAGGAAGATTAAACTGGCAATATCAAACGAATGCCGTTTCTATATTCTATCGCGAGAAACCACTTTAAAAGAAATTGGTAAGAAAAATGAACATTAATAAACTTAAATTTCTAGAAAAAATGGATACAAAAAAAACTAAACTTTTGTTTTTACTATAACAAAATTATATCATAAAGATTATATAGATAACTATACTTGAATGAATTAGTAGTATGTTAATAGTAATATATACCGGGAGGCTCAAAGATGATTGGTGGATTTTGAAAAATCAATAAAAGATGGAATTCGATAGAAATGTATCATTTGTAGCCTTAACGTTGGGATATCAGGGGATTTTTAACCCGCCAGATTCCAAATTTAGTCAGAAATTCCACCGTCAGGTAGCGCTGCAAGACAATCTGCAAAAGGTATAGTTAAAACCACAGAGAAGTCTTCTTCTCCGTGTGTAAAACATACTTTATATCGCCATTCATGTAACTCATTTCTGTAATTCCGGTTTTTATTTTTACATTTTGCAGCGCCACCTATCGGGAGCAATATTAACTAACTTTGTAGTTTAGTGGGTTAAAACACCCTGATTTCACAAACATAAGGCCGCAAACGATACATTTCTATCGCATTCTACTTTTATTTATCTATTTTCAAAATGTATCAGTTTTTTTTGGGGACATCAGATATATATATATATATATATATATATATATATATATATATATTTGTTTACAGAATGATACAAGCTATCAAACTATAACTCTTTACAAATAATTGCAATTTTAGAATTGAAAATTAATTGAAACTGTATAATATTAAATTTCTATTTTTAATATATATCACTATTTTATTAATAATATAACTACATTCCATATCACGCTAGATTATTTAATTGAAATTTTTCACGTGTTTTTAGAATAAAGAATTTGCAATAATATCGTCTGACTAGAAGTTTAGAACGCAGTTTTTCTTTAAAATCATAAAAAATTTATTAATACTCTACAGTTATCAGTGTTTGCTAACTTTTCATACTTAAATAGCATCCAGTCACCCCATTAACAGAACTAATCCGTATAAATAGAGCACTGTTAGTTATTATTGGGATTTTATATATTATTATATTATTAAAATTATATACATTATTTCTACATGTATTCAATTATAACCAAGCTTAACAATTAAATTTCACTTTATTTTTTATGTTTTTACTTAATAGCATAATATTCTTCAAAGTAACAAAATTTGTCATTAATATTTTTATATTCTAATATTTTAAATTAAAATAAAACTATTTTAAGCATTATTATAATAATGGTAATTTTTCAATTTAATGACTGCATATTTATTACAAAATTACATGCATGGTTTAAATCCCCACAAAAAATTTTTTAAAAATTCCAAGATCTTAAAATATGTTATTTGAAACCGAAAGTATTTCAAATTTCTGATATTTTATCTCTTCCAGACTGTCATTTCCTTTATGTTGAACTATCACTTTTAATTTATACCCTTTCCTTCATGAATCTCTACTCGAGAAGAGTTAAATCTAATACGAATATAAAATATGTTTGCCTAGCATAAAAATCCAGCCGACTCCTAAGGGATGCAGAGAGAATATGGTAATAAATTTGCAATCTTAGAAAATGTCACGTCATATGCATACAACTTGCAGAACTTTAGAAACATGGAATATGGTTACCTGCCTTGTTATTTTCTTACTCTACATGTCATTTTGTAGTTCAACATTATCATCTCTACACACTTCTTAGACTTCAATCTTAAGCCTTTGGCTACATTGAGTATATTTGCATAGGCATAGACAGTGTAGTAGACGCAAGCATCAACTATTAGCATAGTACAAGATTTTTGGAACAAGATCTATCATTTTCAGCTCGAAAGTGGTACGTTTCTTTAAAAATGCTCTCTGACAGCTATTTTGATTCTGGATGAAAGTGGTTTACTATCCTGGATTCAATGCCTCTCAGCAATATTAAATTCGTTGGAAAGTGGTACATGCCCAGATTTTTCAAAAACTGTTGTTAGAGTTGAGATTGAGGTTGGATTGAAAGTGGTATGTAGCATAGCAATTGTGTTTTGGCAATGAAATGAAGAACGTTCCTGAAGTAATCCATTCATTTTAACGTCTGAGATGAAAGAAGTTATTTCGGAATTTTAAAACAAGTTTCTTAGTAGCTTTCAGGAGTTTGAAGTTTATATAATGAATTATTATGTAATAATGATGCATTATATTCAAATCTAATTTTATCTTCACTAGTAATAAAGAATGTATGAGTGTTTTGGTGCTCCATAGAGATGGTAGTTTCATACAGAGTTACCAAATTTGGTACAAATATGATTTAGGAAAGTCTGAAACTGATTTCCGTGGTGAGTCTTTGAAATTTTGATGAGAATTTGAATAAATTGAAAAAAAATTGGTTTTTCAGCCATAACATCCGGAAGTATTACTGCGGTATTATTATAATTTAAAATTATTTATAAATATAATAGAATAAAATAAATTTTTGTACACCACCTTAAAATTCAAGCAATTACTTTTCAATGATACTAATTGAGATGAAAGAAATATTTTTTTTTTCTAATTTTAATTTTGAAGATGTTTGCCAGTTTGAATTTAAAAATAATATTTTCATAGTTGCAATGAAGCTCGAATCAATTTCATGGTTTCATCAAATAGTTCTTCGCGTGATTTTTTTTGCATTATTGAAGTGCAATTAAGAAAAATTCTGCTGATTGTCTATGCAGTTTGCAAGAAGAAAAAAAAGTAATGTCACATATCACAATATCAAGGAAAACAGCAAGCGATTAGAATTTTGACTACTCGAACAAGTGTGTTTTTAATGATTTGTACTCCGTTAGAAAATTGACTGTCCTAGGAAGATTAGGTTCTATTATTCTTATAAAGAAGTCAGAAAATATGATACAAGAAAATTTTTGAAAATGCTATCTATAATAGTAGTATATATATGTACAGAATAAACATTTATGGAATTCTGGCCTAACTGAAGTTTATTTCATCCGGCTGTTGTGTTTTTACAGTGCAGAGAATATAATATTAGGATAGGGTTTTTAAAAGTCCCGATGAACCGTAAGGAAAAAGTAAAAACAAATTGAATTTATTACCAAAAGTTATCTACCATCTTAGTCTTCAACCTTCTTTATAACATTTAGTTAATAGCAGCACTTTCTAAGCAATTTACATTCTAATTTTTGAAGTTGAGAAATATTTTCATTATTTTTAGATATAATCGCCATAAAGTTTCATGGTGTTGATGGGTCAGGGTTGCTATTTCTTATTCAAAAACGATTCCACTTGTGATACGAAATACCTAACATTTGTTTGAAACTTCTCATTACCCTAGAATTATCATTTTAATAAACTTAACTAATTATTTAATTCAGGTAAGAGATGAAAATTATCCGATTTTTAGTCTTATTCTCCATGAAGGAGGACAACTGCGCCAACAGGAGATCTTGATCAACCTATGGAGTTGTTCAAAAGAAAGGGAAAATGAAATTCTAGACAGAGAGCTGATCATCCAGGCTACGGAAGATGACTATTTAGACATTCTTACTCCGTATTGTTTTTTAAAAAATTTCAATTTCAAATTTCCTAATTAATGAACAGCTTCAAAGGAACGTTAAATCTCATCTTGCATTACTTGCATTATATTTTTCGAAGAGTAAATCTGAAATCTGGTTCACTTATAGGACGAATTGGTGAATCTCCATTGATTTTAGAAATTCACTTATAGGTAAATCCTTATTGATGTGAAAATACTGAATCTCCACTCTAATTTTGAAGAAAAGTATTAATTCTTGATAAAGCCATCTGTAGAAAATAAAATGAATTTCGTTTTATGCCTATCAGAATTTGAAGCGGAAACGCCCGCAATAATTTCATGGCATTGATATTTTCAAAAGTTAAGATTTCTAACACCAAACATACAATTCGTAAAAAGAGTCAATAAGCCATGAACAGTCACTATATTTTAATTTATAGTAACTTCATTCCTTGTTTCAATATAAACTTTACAAACTTATTTAAAAGGACTCATAGTGTCAGGAATGAGATATTATAAAGATACATTTCATATATGTTTCTTATTAACGACACAATAAAATTTTTGAGCACATTTAAGAATCTTGATGGCTTAAAGAAGATACATTGAAACAACACTTTCGGTTACAAGAAAATGCATCCCAACTTTAAAAATTAGAATGTAAATTGCTTAGTAAATGCTGCCATTAGCTAAATCTCGTCAAGAACTTCAAAGACTAACTTCTAAAGTAGCGAAGTTCTAAGATTGGATCTGAAGAATATTCGCAAGCTAAAAAAAAAGGAGGCGAGTTATAAACTTAATTTCTGCAGCCGGAATTAAACATTAATGGATTTCAAATTAAACAGAAGGCGTGGATGAGAGACTTAGACCAGATTTTTAATTAAAGTTCTCGCATCCACGGGAGTTTTTCCCTTCAACAGAACAATTAAAATGCCATCAACATTAGGGTAATTAGCTGAAAGAAGCGTGCGCAGAGTTGAAGTTCTCTTTGGGAGGTGAATTCAGTGGGTAACTCCTCCATAGCAAGTGCACCTCCAAACAGTTCTGCCTCCACTGCAAGACACCCCGATAATTGAGAATGGGCTAAATTCTTCTCTCGTGATGACTTTGCATTCTGGAATTACCCCACCGTTTATTTTCTACACTTCACAAAAGCTTCTCGGTTGGTTGGTCAGAATTTCCCCTCTGATAGTTAGTCCAGTTCATGCATGGGTTCTTTCAAACCGCCAATCAGCCATTCTGGAATATTTTAATAATTCATAAGGAGCGGGACAAGGGTTTGGAGGCGATAAATAAAAGTATCGCCAGAACTGGAGTGGCACATAATTATAATATTTTCATGAAATTAAAATGAAGTGAATGATACATGCCCCTCATGAACGTTTCTGGGGAAATTTATTCTTGTTGTTTCTAGAAATCTGGAAGGTTATATCGGTTTCCTTGCATTTTCGAAAATTGAGCGAGATTTATGGTAACAATTTTAGTTGCTACCAAACGAGACTCTTAAGGTGTAATTTATTTAAATTTATTGTGAGAGTGATTTCGAATTAATGTTACTTCATTCGGGAAATGTAACGATATTTTTAAATATTACTTTGAATAATTAATTATCATACGAGTAAGTCGTTCATATTTGTGTAAAATATCACGTTGTTCACAAAGATGCAGTATGGCAATTTGCGATTAAAGTGAAAAAGATATATTTAATTTTATCGCTAAGACATGCTGAAAATAAAGTACTTAAAAATCAGAAGAATTTTCTCAAGTATAATGGAAATTTTGTAGTTTTATCTTAAAAATAATTTGAGGATGGCACACTTTATTTAAGAAAAACTTAAAGGAACAATTCTTTGTTTAATAAGCAATTTACAAAAATTATTTAATAAACAATTTGAAGAAAATAATCTATGTTAAAATTTAACAGCTGTGTAGAGATTCTTTCTTTCGACGCATTCGAATAAAAATATTAAAAATTAATGAAAACTTAATAAATCATGAAGATATATGAAAAATTGTAAGCTACATCGAATAAAAAATGATAAATGTTTAAAAAATTTCCATTTGAGATCTTCACAATATACAAGAGTGTTTAACTAAAAATCATTGAAGAAGAAAGTAAAAATATTTGATGAAGTTTTAAAGCAACATTGTATTATTTCTGATTCTTTTTAAGCTTTGGACATTATTAAAAAAATATACATATATCATCTGCTTCATTATTTTTTTATAAAAACACAATATAAATGTTTATACTTTAGATTTTTTTTATTTGGGCCAACTAAACTTATTATAGAATGCATTGAAAAAAATCCACTAGAAGCTTTTACAAATTTGCTTCTTTTATAAATTCTGTATTTTACTTCATAAATACATTCCTTTTGTTAGATGCATAAATCTACATAATATCCGAAATAAGCCTGACATCTAAAGTTTTCAAAAAGTCCCAGGAAAATAAAAATAGAAAATAATGATTAACTGATATGATAGATAATTACTGAGAGATATATTTACGTTATAATCCCATAAACAGTTTATTGAATAAATTATAAGTACAAATTTATTATTTTGAAATTAATAATGTATACTTTTTTATAATGGTAGGTAATTTGTGTTATGTGAAGACAGATAAGCCTTTTTGGAAATAATATCTTTTATATACTACTAGCCGCCTTTGGCGACCAGCCGGTTCGCCAATCTTAATGTTCGTTAAAATTTTAATAATTAAATATTTTATGCAATTTCTACTTTAATAGCTTCTTCATCAAAATATTTTAAAACTTCAAATTTTGATTATCATATAATTCATTCGTAATATTATAAAGGCCTTCAGTCATAACGTAATATGTATCTCTCTCATTTTCTGTTAGCACCCGTAGAATTTATGCTTTAAATTAAAGTGGAAAGAATTTATCTTCAATTAATATAATAATATTTTTTACTGAAACAAAGCATTTTTTTATAATCTGATTACTGAAAATAGAATCACTCAGCGTTTAAACTTTATGGGCACTAAAGAATATCTTTTTAAATTTATGTAATATCTCAAGAGTTGGTCAACAAAATTTTCTTAGATTCATTATGAGCAGATCGATTCATTAACAATGTTTAAATTTAAATGCATCAAACACTAAGAAAATAAAACGAATCGCTTAAAATAAACGGTTGAAAACAGGTTTTAAAAAAACTACTTAAAAAACGATGTACTTAAAACTATAAGCATATACAAAAAATCTATAACTAACATAAATACAATTTACTTACAAAAGCATGCAACTAACCCAAAAATAATTTAAATCATCCATTGATAACGTTGTCATGGCAACAATCAGAACAGAATGCGCATGCGTGAATTTTCTTCGCCGGTTACGTAACGCAAATACGTGATTTTTTCTACGCCAGTTGGGGTAACGCTATGCGGATTAGAAATTTTTAATTTCCTTTATTCTGTTTTATTTTAATTCAAAAGTACTTCAGAATGAATCTGAAAGATTGATTCATTAACAATGTTTAATTTTAAATGCATCAAACATTAAGAAAATAAACAGAACCGATTGAAATAATCCGCCGAAAAATTTTAACCCTAGCCTCATTACTGTTGGGAGAAAAAAAAACTGAAGCCTTTCTCGTTTGGCGCTGGGGATAATGGAAGATTTTTTTGGCGGAAAAGTTGGCGGTGGGGAAAATGGAAGATTTTTTTGGCGGGAAAGTTAGTTTTTAATTAATAATTAAAATTCTAATTAAAAATTCGAAAAAAGAAACCCCAGATGCACATTCCCAACCTCCAAGGTATACATGTACCAAATTTGGTAGCTGTATGTCAAACGGTCTGGCCTGTAGAGCGCCAACACACACACACACACACACACACACACACATCGAGCTTTATTATAAGTATATAGATATCGTTATATTATCTTGTAACAGTAAAACAAATGAGGCAACAGTAATATAAAATAAACAAATATGATACAAATGAGGTTTTTATCATATTTGTTATTTGCAATATATAGAAAATATATAAAGCCTGCAAGCTATGCCTAAACTATAATAATTTCATTTCAAAACAAAAATAGTTATTTTGAGTAATTATAAGTTTAATTTTATTCAATAATTTATGTCAGAACTATCAATTCTCAGTAAAGATTTTGGAAATATTTGCAAAATTCATATTCCCAAAATTCACTGCATTTAATTTTTAAATCTGACCAAATGAAATTTTCTCTATTTACATACGACTATCCACAAAATGGAAAAATATAATTATGCTATTATATACTTAATTCTAGTATTTATTTACAAAATAATAAGAAAATTACTATTCATTTATAAAATCAAACTATTTGTTAAAGTGTTACGACACAATTGAAAAATTTTTCACAAAACAAATTTCCGACGCTATAAAATACTTTATTTGTAAACTAATCTACATTTTTTTAACTTCTTTAGAATGCCATGCACACAAAAAAGCATTATGTAAAAGGGACGAATCCAGTTCCGTTGAGTTTTAATATTATCTGACATTCATAAACAATAACCAACCGCAATATAAGCACATAAATATTCATAAGAATTTTTTATAAAGAGTGAGATTGATCTAAAACTTTTCCGTTTACTCTCTAATAAATAGGCTTGCATATTATTAGCCACATGCCATTAGTGAACAACAGTTATAAAATGGCCTAATGGCGTGCCACATTTGTCGGGTTTTTGGCGATTAATTGGTGAGATGCTGTTGAAATACAAATATCATAAAAACTATTGTGCGATTTAGACTCATTTTTTGACCAATTGAAATCAAAATTTAATATAAAACTATAATTATTCTCATAAAATCGTCTGAAGATTTAAATTCATACATATCTACATTTTAGATGATAAATCTGTTTTCTAAATCTGGTTCATCGACTTATTTTGTTTGGTAGTTGCCATGTTTATTTCTACTTCATCAGACGAAAGGTTAAGCTTCCTCGGAATGTATTTCATTTAAAAATTGAATAGAAGTCGACAGATTTCGGCGAAGATCTCATATAAAATTTTATAATTCAATCTCAAAGAGTTTTAAAGATATTCTGTTCACAGTGATTGGGCGATAGAATTTCAAAAATGCACTTTTCAGACACAGGCATATCGGAAAGAGGGAGATGCGTCAAAATCTCGAGCTCGAATTAGTTCAAGGCTACAATACTTACTTTTTGTGTGCTTCGTACAAGAAAAAAGTAAAAATGAAATGATTACATTTTGTGAAACATTCTCAATTTCCCTCTGTGTTTATTTGAATCATTTTCATTTCAGATTCATTAGAGTGGTTGAAACTGGGAGGTAACCATCTTACTGCTGTCCCCTACCAAGCCCTGCGCAATTTGAGCCGGCTGCGCCAACTGGACCTGCGTGGCAATCTAATTACAAAATTAGATTCTCATTCTTTTGAAACTTATGGGAAGACACTCAAGTTCATATTTCTCCAGAAGAATTGGTGAGTAGAATATATACCCAATAAAATGGCGAAGTTTCATCTTTCACGAAAATGATTGGCCAATCGAATAACTTCAAAATTATATCTAGTATATATATATATATATATATATATATATATATATATATATATATATATATATATATAATCATAAGATTTTGGAGAAATTCGATTCACTAACCTCCATCCCGAGCTTTCCAGAATATTTGGTTCGAATATTCTGGAATTTATTTATAATAAAAACCCTTAGCAACCATAATGGCTGATGATCATAATCACTTAAGATTTAATCAAACTAAACTATCACAAAAGGAATTATACTAACCACAGAGTCTCGAAATTTTGCTTACAGGAACAAGCAAGAAATTATGAATCAAAGTTATATGTACAGATTTTGCACAAATGAATACGTGTATTTATTTTAAAAAACTATATTTCCAAATAATTAACCCGCAATAAAATTAGTGATAAATGAAAATAAAAAAAAATCCCAAATTTTGTTCTATATTACAACAGATGGGGATTTTCTGTACATGTTACAGATATAGTTATTTCCACAACTACATAGGAATAGAGCGAATTATAGATTTCAACAAAATAAGGTCTCATCCCATTGAGGAACTCATAGGTCTAAACACAATGTACGTCAGTTGGAAACAAAAGCTTCAAAATCGCTAAATTTGACATGCAGGTGACATTGTTTGTACTTTATCATGAGACCACCAAGATACTTGAATCTTGCATCTCATGTGATTTCTTTTTATGGACTTACCCCACAAAACTTGTTACTAACCACACAATTTCCGGAAGTCATTGAATTTCAAGAAGACATAACTGTTGCATGAACTATCATTGCGAGTATAAGACATCAAAATTTAGCGAATTCGTATAGATTAGATCTTTATTGTGCAACGAAAAGTTTCAAACATTAATAAATGAAAAAAAAAATGAATAATTTTCTTTATTTCTCTGTATTTATGATGATATTATGAGTAATAGTTCTGAAACGAAAAATGTTTAATATCCGAACATCCCTATATGCTGACTTTGAATATCAAGAAATTTTGTATCTTGATTTTTTGGCCAGTTTCAACCAATTTATATGAAATTTCTTATAGACAAGCATGCTATAAGTAAATTAAAGAATGCGATAAGCAAGGTAAAAAGTACTTTCAAAATATTTTTAGAGTAAACTGTTCATTTAGCAAAGTTATACACTTTGGCATATTTGCTGACTAAGAAAGATTTTCACAATTTTTCTAGAATGTTATATCATTTAATTTTATGAGCCTGGGCTCACCCCAAATCATTCAGTTTGACAAAGTTCTAACTCAAGAAATTTAGAGGGTGAAGGATCATTTGCGACCAGCCATATATATGTTCTCTAGGGGCTGCTGATACTCCTGACAGTGATTGATGCGCAGTTTTTCATGTTCTTTTACTCGAGTCAAGAGCGTAGAATGCGGAAAACTGCAACTAAGGAAATAAAACATTGTTTATCAGTGAAGAAAAACTATAAATTATATCAAAGATTGCAATTTATATATATATTATCATAATTGTATTTAGATGGGTATTTTAAAAATTATCTTAGATATAAGACATCAAAATATTTTAATTTAGGAGGGAAAAAAATTTTTTTTTAAATATTTTTTGTCTTTTTTATTTGTTTAGTTTTATTGAAACTAATTATTCAAATTTTTCGCGAAATCTTTTAAACATCATTTTTCAGAAGTCATTGGTCACAACAATAAATATAATTATCCCTATTATTGCATTTATACACAGTACAATTTAATCTTAATCCGATTGTATAATCAAATTTATTCCAAATAATGTAATATTCTAATATTCATCAACGGAGGTTTAACAAAAATCTATATTTTAAGAATTTACAACAAAAATGAATATACAATCAAATTATCTATAAAAAAAAAAGAAAAGCTGATATCTCATATTTTAGAAAATCATGGAAACTGTTACAAAATATTCTAAACTATTTGTAAATATTAAGTATCGATAACATTGTTATTAGATTGTAAAAGAATAATTATATAAAGTTAATAAATAAATTGCTATTAGATATGAAAGACACGAAAAATAATTTTTTACAAAGCAAATATTCAAATATTTAATATTAAATATTTTAAATACTATATATAAAAATTATATAATACTAGCCGCCTTTGGCGACCAGCCGGTTCGCCAGTCTTAATGCTCGTTAAAATTTTAATAATTAAATATTTTATGTAATATTTTATATGTAATATTTTTAAAATTCCTACTTTAATAGCTTCTTCATCAAATATTTTAAAGCTTCAAATTTTGATAGTTATGTAATTCACTCATAATAATATAAAGTCCATCAGCCATAACATAATATGTATCTCTCTAATTTTCTGTTAGTTCGGGTAGAATTTATGCTTCAAATTTAAGTGTAAATGATTAATCTGCAATTAATATAATAATATTTTTTACTGAAACAAAGCATTTTTTTTAATAATATGATTACTGATAATAGAGTCACTGAGCGTTTAAACTTTATGGGCACTAAAGAATATCTTTCTTAAGTTATGTAATATCTCAAGAATTTGTCAACAAAATTTTCTCAGATTCATCATGAACAGATCGATTCATTAACAATGTTTCATTTTAAATGCATCAAACTTTAAGAAAATGAATCGTTTAAAATAATCGGTCGAAAACAGGTTTAAAAAAACTACTTAAAAAACGATGTACTTAAAACTATAAGAATATACAAAAAAATAAATAACTAACATAAATACAATTTAATTACAAAAGCATGCAACTAACCTAAAAAGAATTTAAATCATTGAAACAGGTTAAAAAAAAGTACTTAAAAAACGACGTACTTAAAACTATAAACATATACAAAAAGCTTGCTTTTGTAATAAATACAATTTACTTACAAAAGCATGCAACTAACCTAAAAATAATTTGAATCATCCGTTGATAACGGTTGTCATGGCAACAATCAGAACATAATGCGCATGTGTGAATTTTCTTCGCCAGTTACGGCAGCGCAAATGCTTGAATTTTTCTACGCCAGTTGGGGTAACGCTATGCAGATTATACATTTTTAATTTCCTTTATTCTGTGTTATTTTAATTCAAAAGTACTTCAGAATGAATCTGAAATATGGATTCATTAACAATGTTTAATTTTAAATACATAAAACATTAAGAAAATAAACAGAATCGTTTGAAATAATCCGCAGAAAAATGTTAACCCTGGCCTCATTACTGTTGGGAGAAAAAAAAAAAAAAACTGAAGCTTTATTCATTTGGCGGTGGGGAAATTGGAAGATTTTTTTGGCGGAAAAGTTGGCGGTGGGGAAAATGGAAGAATTTTTTGGTGGGAAAGTTAGTTTTTAATTAATAATTAAAATTCTAATTAAAATTTCAAAAAAGGGACCCCAGGTGCACATTCCCTACCTCTAAGGTATACAAGTGCCAAATTTGATAGCTGTATGTCAAATGAACTGGCCTGTAGAGCGCCAACACACACACACATTGAGCTTTATTATAAGTATAGATTAAAAAGAATAAAACCACAAGAGCTTAATCAATTAATAATCTACAAGGTTTCGAATTAGGTATTCGAATTTTCTTTAATTTTTTTAAAAAAAAGTATTCACTTATTTATCGAAAATGAATTGGCTTAATATAAAAATAAACTTAGTAATTGAAATTAATTATAACTGATTTGATAGTTTTGTCAGATTGTAAACGTATAATGATATCAAATTAATAAATAAATTGTTATTAAATATAAAGGTCACCTACTTTAATTAAAAGAAGAAACAAATAGTATGTATTTTTTCACATTAAACGAACCTATAATTTCACTATATAGTCTTACATATTTTAATTATATATATTTTTATTTTTATTATATATAAACATATATTTTTATTCTATTGAAGAATGTATGAATACTTTTAAATTAATGTTATGATTAATCTGTTCTTTTTTCTTATTTCTAAAAATAGTAATTTTACTAATTGCATATTTTTGTTTTTGTATTCAAAAAAATTATAGATTATTATATCAATCATAGAAAAAAATGTGGTTCCGCGCATTAAGTCTTTGCAGTTTCGCATATTATGATGGCCGATAATTAGAGAAAGGGAATCTGCTTTTTGTAATTAACAAAAACTATTTATATTGCATTTATATATCTTGATAATTTTTATATCTTATTATTAATTAATTTTTTAGAATTTTTCTATTAATTTCTGTGCATGAGAATGTAATGAAAATGAATGAAAATTATTAAACAAAGCATATTTTTGATTATGAGTAAACCAAACGATATATTATTTTGGTTTTTCTTCTTGAAACTAATTATTAATAATTTAATATATTTATTCAATTTTATTCTTTCAAAATTAATAAAATAGCAATCCATTGTGTGTGTTTTTTTTGTTTTGACTGGACTATAAATGAAACGTAATATGTAATTAGCCCCAATTAGTGACTTAATTCTTTCATATTTGTATAAGTTAGTGATAAATATTTTATTAATACTTAACTGAAGAAATGTTAATTTTTTTTTTTTACTAATTTAAGTAACTAGTATATTTGATCTAGTAAATATTCTGATTTTCTATTCTAAAATATTTCAAACACATTTTGATAGAGGTTATATCAGTCATGCACTATATAAAAATACCAAAAGAGAATTTAATTTTTCAAAAAACATTTATTTGAAATTATAGTGTAGACATTTTTTTTTATTTGCAGCAATTAATAATAGTTTTAATAGCAATATTTACTGTTATGTTCCAAAAGCAGTGATTGAAAAATGCGATTAGTTTTTTCACGCATGCTTCTTTGTACAGAAAATTTAAAATTCATCAGATTCATTGTAAAGTTCTAAAATACTTAATTAATTTCAAAATTAAAATAAAATAATCAAAAATATTTTTAAAGTTTTTGGATTTTGCGATTGAAATAAAATCATAATTTGAGACAAATTGTGGCATCGAATTATCTTTCATAATCCAGCATAATTGCAGTAAGGAATTGTAGTATTTTATATTCTTCTTTTGCAATAAAATTTTAACAAAGAATGGAAAATACAAATTTTTATTTTTTGTGTGAAAAACTTCTCAAATTTATTGCAATAATAACTAGAATATAATAAACTTTTATTTATAATACTTATTTTAATTACAATAATAAGTACAAGAACGTATTATTTCGTTTTTGATATTGATCTTAACAGTAATGGAGAGGAATGAATAAAGTAGACGCCTTAAAATGAAATATAAATTTTATATTTTAACCCTTTTAAGGGCGGATCAATAAAATTTTAGAAATATAATGAAAAAAACAAATCAATGTGATTAATAGATTGTGTAAACATAGATTTGCAATCAAAAATTTATCTAAATATCTTTCGTTCCGCAGCGAGTAATATCCTTATTTAAGGACATCCCCCGGCTAGTGCTATCTCTGTGAAAGAAACTCTTTCGAAATATTTGCCCAAATTTCTTATGATAATAGCAGTAATTATGAATATTTTAAGTTAATAAACATTTTTATTTATGTTTTAGGTAATTTAAATTTTTTAAATATTAAAATTACAATTTATGACTTATTTATTACGAAATTCCTAAATTATATATATATATAATATAATAAAAATTAGAAACCTTTGTAATTTAATACAAAATATCAATTAGGAATAAGAATTTTCTAACTAAAACTCTAAATATATATATTCACAATTAAATTTAGATTGGCAAATACCAAATAGAAAGCAAAAGAGAGAGAGAGAGAAAGAAAGAATAACTCATTATATGGCCTGAAATCTTTCGAAAAATGTAAAAGTGTCTTTTTGTCTAACACACAATGTCACATTGTATGTTTTGCACATTGTTCCATGTTTTATCACGGTTTTTTTTGGGGGGGAGGGGGGGGGGAATTGCACAAAGTACATCTTCGATATCTTTTTTTTACTATTTTGAAGTGCAGAAAACAATAATAATAACTACGAAAAAAATTTAAATTAAAAATTTAAGGCTATATAAACGCATTAATTTAAGAACAGCATGATCGTTAAAAATAAGAAACCGTCTAGAACGAAAGATAAACCTAAAATATGAGATGTTTTCTGGTTTCAAATATGGGTGGTCTTTCTCCGAAGATAATAAACAAACCCCCGGCCTTATCCGCAGATACAAAATCTGCATCGAACCCTTCCTTGAAAAATATCGTGTTATAGCTTTACCAATGATATGAGAGGCGGCAAAACAGTTGATAAGACAACTAAGAAACAGATGTCCAAGACGAATGGTGCCCCAAATGAGACCACCCAGAAATGAACCTCTTTGGTTCGTTCTTAAAATAATTTGAAGCTTCAAAAGAATTAGGATTTAAAATATCATTGATATTGTAAGAAAGTGGGTGACTGATTTTGATAAAATTTCAATTCTTAAGAACTCAAAAAAAATCCCACATTTCAGGCAAAAAATCGAGACATTTTTAATATAAAATTAATACCAATATATATATATATATATATATGCTCTTGCTGCCATCTATTCATTAGAAAAGAAACCAACTACTGCACTTTTCCAACAATTTTTTGAGTTAGTTTTTACAGAAATTTTTAAAATAGGTGTCCATATTTGCGACTACCCCCTGAAAGAGTTCAGCCTTCGCTGTAGGAGAGAATTGGATTACACTGAGTGGTACTGCATATACGAGTTATTTCTAGATTTTTTTTTTTTTTTAACATTTGTTCAGTCGATAGCGTATGTGGTGTTACATGGCAACATAACGCGTGGCATAGAATCGCAGAACACATTAATTCTATAGTTGGAGACCAGTTCACCCTTACACACTCTATTTTGACTGCTAGTATTCTCTTAAACGTGCTTGTGCCTATGACTTAGTTTATGAGAAAATTTAATTATAAAAGAACAATCAAAATTCCTATTAATTTTTTAAAAATTAATATTTTAATAAAATTTCAAAATATTCGCACCAAAGCGCACATTTCCATCGCCAAATTTATAAAATCCAAAGTTGATACCACAAGGTCGAATGATCAGATTTTTTCATTCGTCTTTATTATTTGCGGAAAAGATAATACCAGATGCGGCATAAATTCGTGCTAACTTCAAAAAATTATCATAAAAAAGTAATGCTCGAAAAAAATTGCGATTTGCGGGAATACGTTCAGAGAGCCTCTGGATTTCATTATTTCCGTTAAAAAAAGGACCGACAGATGGCGCTCACACGGTCATACCGAGTTGGTTTATGCAAATCAGGAAAACAGAGCACAGCAACATTATAGTACATTTTATTTTAAAGCAAAAGATGCTCAACATGACCGCCACTACAAGGTATTAAGCAAGTGAGGCGCGTAACTACACCTATTACAGCTGCGTGTAACATGTCGGCATCGATGCCACGAACGGCCAATTGAATGGCATCTTTCAGTTCCATCAAAGTGGTAGGAGAGCCTCGGTAGAAACGAGACCTCAGGTATCCTCACAACCAAAAGTCCGCTGGAGAAAGATCCGACGATTGTGAGTGCCACTTATCCTTACATCCTCTGCTTATCACTCTGTCCTCAGTGAATGTGTCTAGGAGAAACGTCTTAACGGAGCTAGCAACGTGGGGCGGGGCACCATCCTGCATTAAGGTGATGGAAGATAACGCACGTCTTTGCTGCAAAGCAGGCATAACGTGGTCTCGCAAAAGCCTAAGATAGGATTCTGCAGTGACGGAACAGATTTTCCAACCGGATACAGGACAACACTCTTCAAAAAAGAAAGGGCCTAGAATGAAGGACGCAGTGAAACCGCAACAAACAGTCACATGTGGAGAATGTAGTGGTTTGGTCGTGTACGCACGAGGGTTTGATGCTGCCCAGATACGACTGTTTTGCGTATTAACGTCACCATGCAATGAAAAGTGGGCTTCATCTGTCCACATGATGTTCAATAACCATTGTGGGTCACGTTCCATTTGTGCGAGCACCCATGTTGCAAAGGCTTGTCTTTTCTTGCAATCTGCTGGCAACAACTGGTGTAATGCCTCTATCTTGTACGGATGCATTTTGAAGATTTCGGGCAGAATGCTTCGGATCAACCTTTCCGGAATTCCTGTTATTTTACCTGCTTCACGTGCACTGGAACTCCCCATTGAAGTCTCGGCTGCCACATTTCTCAAGACCCTTTGGACAACAGGAACTAGGTCAACGCTGACGGATAGTCTGCCACTTCGTGGACGATCCTCTGATCTTCCCGTGTCCTCAAAACGGCGAACTAAATGCAATATACCATTTAATGAAATTGGGTTTTTCTTCGCTTTAATTCCTTTCATCGTCCGTAACTGTCGCAATGCTTTAGTCGTGGATTCACCGTTCTTATAGAACAATTTAACCACTAATGCTCGATCCGGTAGCGATAGCATGTTGCTGGCGTCAACTGACAGATCCATTTCCATCCTTGTGTTTTATTGCTATGCTGATCTGCATAAACAATCTCGGTATGACGTATGAGCGCCATCTATTGGTCATTTTTAAATATATTTTTTTTAATGGAAATAACAAAATCTAAAGGCTCTTTAAACATATTCCCGCAAACAGCAATTTTTTTAGATCATTACTTTTTTTATTATGATTTTTTGAAGTTTGCACGAATTTATGCCGCACCCGGTATTTTATTAGTAATAGAAAAATTATTGTTTTATAGTTAGAGATTGTAATAATCAGTTTAATATGATGATTTTAAAATGTAAAATTCGAAGTTAAACACATTTTATTGCGCAAAATTTTCTGTAATGATCAAATGCCCTGAAGTTGGAAACTGCCCTTAGTGAAAGATAGATCACTAAGAATATATTCATGAAATATTAAATTTAGAAATTTGTATAAAAGATAATACTGTAACTTTAAAAATAGACTTTCTATTCGCATATAGTTTTCTTTGTCCTTGGACTTAGTTTAAAAGTTTCATGGAAATATATTTATTTTTATTCATATTATTGCAGTTAAAAAAATTTCTACAGAAGTTCAGATAACTGTCTGCAGGCCTGGAGAATTTTAAGTAATGCTTTTCTTACGAATGATACCATTTCTTTTTATAAATTTTATGGAAAAGAAAATACTTTTCTTTTGGAAATGATAACTTTTTTATCAACTGTGTTTTCCCCCTTAGGAGCTGAATTATGATATAAGGAATTTTATGAAAGAAAAGTTTGAAAAGTTTTATTTCAATGAAATGTGATATTTTTTGCATAGATAAATAAGTAGAATATAAATTCAAACACTATATATGACATTTTAGAAAACTCTTATTTTATTTGTTGGAAATGGGATTAAATTAGTTGAATTGGTTAAAAATGGTTTCGTTAGATCTTCAAAATATGTGGGTTTTATTAAAATATAAAATTTAATAGAAATGATTTCTTTATAATAATTTACGTAAAAGTTTCTTTCAATAATATTTTATCTACCGATATATATTTGTAATGATATATTTTAATTAAATTTAAATCCTGATTAATTTCCTAATTTTATCTTAAAATAGATAATGTTAACTTCATTTTAAAATGTGTTTTAAATGAAAAGTTTCTACTTTTTTATTTCATTATTTTTAACATGAGTTTAACAAAATTGCTGACTCCGGGATTCTCACATCAGGAAAAAAGTGATAAAAATCCTTAACACTTATATATAATTTTCGAAGATACCCTTACAAGATTCCCTTGTCCGATTCGATACGTGGAAAAGAAATCCCTATCAAATCCCACAGTAAAATCACTGAAGGGAAAACAATTCTGATAATTTGCTCTTTATATCGCGATGTGAACAAACTTCATTTTATCATCGCTTCTAACCAGTACTCAATATATATATATATATATATATATATATATATATATATATATATATATATATATACAATATAATTTGCTTAAATTTAAATCTGTTCCTCATATTTAGAAAAACGCCTTTATAATTATTTAACTTACTGATATTATTCTTCGTCCATTTGATACTCCGTCAAAAATTAAAAAAAAGAAAAAAAAAACATTTTTATTTCTAAAACTGTAGTTAAAATAATTGCTCAACTATTTTTATTTATATAATATAATTTTTATAGAATGAATGTTGAAAAATTTTTGTAAATTATTTAATGCTGGTTGATATATCCGAAGTATCTAGAGGTTAAATCTCATTCATATATATATATATATATACATAAAGTTTACATTTATATAAAATATTATAGTATGCAAAATATTTTTATCGTCTGAATTTCTTTAAAAATTTAGAATATTAAAGAAACCAGTCAATTTTTAAGAACTCTCAACAGCTGATATTCTCCATAAATTATTAATATTGTTTTTGCTCAAAAATTCTGAATTATAAATTTCTGAATTATGGCTGTTGAGCAAAGGATTCAATGTTTTAAGCTTGAAAGTTAGTTCTTCAGAAGTTCTTTGCAATAAAAGATAATACATTTACAATCCGTTAGTCATCGTTGAATAATTAGTTATGGATATTATTATAAATTTTCAGCTTTTCTTTTATTATTATAACCTTTCAAGTTAGCAATTTGATTGATTATTTTTCCCTTGTCCGTTTTTTGAAACTAAAGATATCCATTTCTTTCAGTATTCGAGAAATAGAAGAAGGTGCCCTGGATGTTCTGGAATCTGTGGAATGGTTATATCTGCATTCGAACGCCCTAACAGAATTGAGATACGAGACATTTAAATCTGTGATTGATAATCTTCACGTACTTGATCTCCACGGTAAGTACTTATTCGTAAAAATGTGATAAAATCTTGTCATTGTTTTTGTAATGTTAAAACTACTGTGTATATAATAATCATATTTTTGCAAATATTACTTGATAATTTTTAAATCAAAACCATATAATCAATAATCACTGAAAAATATAACTTAAAAGAATACGAAAATTAAAGATCATTTGATCGGATTGTAAAAAAAAAAGTTATGTAAATTCTAATACTGAGTGCATTATTCTGTTATATATTTATAACTTCAGATTATGATTATAATTTCAAAATGAAAAGATAAATTTTTAGTTTCAACCTATGCCATACACATGCGTGTATCTTCCTCTCTTTGGCCTTAATATTTACTATATTCTTCAAGGAACAGCATATCCCAATGTTCCTTGTTATCAAAAATGTCAATTCTTTATAGAAAACGCCTGTGCGAGTAAATGATTTTATTTTCTTGATTGATATTCCAATACTTTTCTGATATATTTTAAATACTGTGTTTCACATACTTCTTTTCCCCTTCTTCATAAAATTGATATTGCACCTGCCGACCAATCAAAGGGAACAACAACATACGAGATTAGAAAATTTCTTTGAAGTCATGATTAAGGAATGATGTTGCATTAGACGAATATTTACATATAGCAGTTTTTCTATCTTGATTGAATAAATTTAATAATAATTTAAATTAATAAATTCTTAAAAAAACATTCCTTTGAGAAATTTGCAGGTAGAAATGAGAATGTGTTTGCATGGATGAATGTAACACTGGATGACATTTCTATAATTAAAGTTTTAATTAATTTTTAAAAATATTTTGCTATAAACTTCTACAGAATAAATGTTTTTTATAAAACTTTCCGCCTTTTTTAAAGAAGCTTCTTTGTAATAGGAAATATATATTGTAGCTCAATATTTAGGGAAATAAAATTTCGTTTAAATTTTTAGAACACCCTGTATAATCGTGTTGCTCTATGGTGCCTTTCCATTAACATGTCGACTACAGAGCTTCATCATCGATATTATCACTATGTGCGTAGACAATTTCTAGAGATCAACGCTCAAAAGAATTCAGTCAATTGTCGAGTTTTAAATCTCATTCTCATGCTTTTATAGTCTCCATAATAAAGAATAGAAATTTCTAAAACGATTGATTATCTTGGTTCTTAATTCAAATATCACCCAAATTAATGTGGTTTCGAGAACCATAAATTTTATTGTCAAATGGCTTAGAAGATTATGGTCATTGACTCAGCATCCATTCTGAATTCTTTAAAGCTATCTGTTAAACTCTTTACCTATGAGATTAACTGCGCCGAGAAACAATATTATAGATTTTTAACCATACGATAATTCTACGAATAATTCATAGTTCCATAATAGAATATCGATGTCCTAAAGTACTATCGTTGAATGTTAAATTATTTGCTGCAGAATGCTTTATTTCACTCTTAAACCCTAAAACCGCCATCGGAACCATTAGAATGAAGCTTAATCCTTCTTCGTTCTTTTCGTTCTCTTATTTCTTATTTTTCATCATTTTAAGATAAAACAATTATCGCCTTTAAAAGTCACTCTCTTTTATTGAGTCCATGCATTATAACGATTTAAGTTTGTCTAAATGCATTCACTGAAAGTTCAATGCATATGAAGTATGATTCTTGCAAATACAATAGCTTCATACAATAGGTTGCAAATACAATATGTTTTGTTGGGACAGTTGAAGAAGATCATTAAATGGATCATTAACATATTGTTATGGTATTTCTAAATTTAAAAACTTTTCGCTTTTTGGTACATTTTGGCAGACGTTTTTTCTGATTTAGTTGTAGACTGGGCGATATATTTGGCGTCTTGATGTATTTATTTCTGATAAGTTCGAGAGTATATAAAAGACTTACTTCAAGTGCTAATGATGGAAATTCTGTTGTTTGTAAATGAAGCACACAGTTATCATCCCTGCAATGAAATTGCAATAAAAAGAATAATTTTTATTGTAATAAACGTCCCGAATCTGACAGTCTCAAATTTGTAGGTTCCCTTTCCGGATGTTTGCAGATTAGATACCCGAAAAAAAATAGACACCAGATCAACGAATAAGTGTTATAAGCCAATGGAAATGATATATGTCTGTTACCTAAAGATTTTATTTTCGATAATTCATCATCTGAAAAATTGAGAATGCAAAGCTCTATACCAGAACATCGTAACACCACTAGCTTAATTTGATTTTGGGAGTATAATATTTCAAAAATAAAAAAAAAATAATAAAAACTTTTACCAATATTACGCATGCAACGTACGGAAATTGGAGAAAGTAAGGTATCTGCACATCTCCTGAACATATATAATGAAACACAACTAAAACTTAAAATTATCTTTCAAGCATTTCGTTACTTTCTTTGTAGATTATATAGCCCACTTATTCAGTATTTTGGCAAGCACTTGCTTGGTTTCTTTGTCAACTCACTTACTTGCTCAAATGAATTCGATACTTTATTATAGTAGGGAAACTAGAAGTAAAAATAGATTTTAAGTGTTTTATTTCAGAGCATGATTGGAACGAAATGATATACTTTCCAGAAATATTTTATGAATATTTTACCTTGATCTAAAACAAATATCTAAATCTAATTTAAAGGTTTTTAAAAAAATTTATAGCTTCAGAAAAAGATAAAAAACGACTGTCCTTTCATGCAGTGAATCCTATTCTAAATCTCGCATTAGACAAATTCAAATTATGCTCTAAAACTGTATCATTTTACTTTTAGAAAATCGGATACATAATCCAAAGACACTTTTATTCCCTTTTAAATCTCAAAAAAACAAAATGCATTATATAAAAAGCAACCGTACTTTTTTTTTATTGGAGACATTTTTCACTATTCATAATAATACATCCAACAAACAATACTTAATATATTCCTGGTGCGAATTCTTTTGAATTTCGTTGTGTGTTTCATTGGAAACTTCCTACGTGCGGAATAGGTCCCTAGACGTGAAAAGCATATTATGATTTATTTTTAACGCATTGTATTCCATTCATATACTTTATATCAGTCGAAGTAAAGAAAAAAACTATTTTAAACAGAATGCATACACAGAGGAATTCCTGAATAGACTAAGCTTTACAGTCACGTAAATGCTAAAGTGCTTTCGCTATAAAAGATATCGATTAATAGTAAAATAAAGAAGCACTGATAAAGATATTGCAAAAAAAGTAATCTTATATTTTATGGATTTTATACGGATGAAAAGAGGCCTGAGTAGACACGTTCGTTTTTAAATATTATATGAAGCAAGGTGTCTGGAATTGTTTCTGTATTTTGTTACCTTCTAGATTTTTAAATCAAACACAATTGCTTATTTGAAAGCTTATTAGTATAATGTGGCAGAAATATTTACCCAAACTATAACTTTTACATAAATTTTACTATTAGCGAAACTTGAAAAAGGCAGAAATTTTTTATTTATTGTCCACATGAATTTCTTGAATTACTGCGTTTATTCCAAATTTCTCCAATAAAAGGCACTGCTTTTCTCAAAATAAAAAGGAAAGTTAATTATTTTTGTTGGGTCAGTTATTATGTTTTGATGTATTATAACGCACTAACTACAATACTCGAAAATCCGCATGCATTTATCTTTTTTATATGTAAGAACCAGCGATATAAAATTGCTTTTGTGTCGTACAATTTTTTATATCCAATCAGTTATGAAATTTTACGATGCAAAACCGTAAGATTTTAATACTCTTTTAAAAATCTCGAGTAAAAGCTATTTTTAGTCTTCAATTTGACTCGTATACGTAAGGACTGCTGAGAGCTAATACATAATTTGCCATTTTCAAAATATTTTGTTTCTAAATTCATTCTCAATTTTTAGGAGATTAGATTTTAAGAGACGGACACTCTAAAAAAAAGACAATCTGAAAGCTCTTTGATATCAAGTAATAGGGGTATGATTTAATATTTGATGTAATAACAAAAATAAACTTAATATAAACAACCTCTAAAGGATAATTCCGGCAAATAAATTTAGATAAAGTGCAAGTAAATAATTTTCATGGAGAAAATGCAACGTTGAAAAATTTCCAAAGCGTTATATCAATAAATATGCATTTAAAAAGCTATTTTATCAGCTGTTTTTTAGAGATATTTTTCCATGTGGTTATTATTGCTAATGTGTGTTGAAATATTGACAACCCAATGATTAGATTTTGAGCCTAGTGATCTGGCAACAATGATTTATAGTAACACAAAGATGAAAAATACGCCTGAATAGCAAATATTGTGAAATTAAAAAAAAGCCAAAACTCTATAAATATAAAGTGAAATCCTAAAAAAAAAAAAAAAAGAAAAAAGCAACGCTTATTAAAGCATTTAAAAAAATGTGACTTTGAATCTGATGAAATGAAATATATAATAGTACAAACAAACACACAAACTTCACAGAGAAATAAAATCTTTTTTTATTGAACAGAGGAAAAAAAGATACATAACAGCCAAATGCATTTGGTATAAAAAATGTTAAAATACGAGACAAAATTACATAAGAAAGTCAAAGAAATTGCCACAGTTTTAAAAGACAGTGCATTCATGTTAAATTACAAGCACGCTCATATTATTATTATTATTTTACACAATGTATAAAAGCTAAAATTCAAATGATTGTAGAAAGCCCTTTTAACAAGAAAAAAAATGATAAAAATTATGTTTCAATTAATTTTGAAAATATTATTACAAATTTCAGCAAAAGATACAGTAAAATCAATCTCATTGTCATACTGAAGTTCATTTTTTGATTTTCAATATGGTTCAGTAGTTAAATTTTGTGGTACTCTGAAAATTGTAGCGAAAAAAATATTTCAATTTCCGTTTGCTCACTTTAAAAAGCGACATTTTTTTTAAAATATTGCATTTAATCCTTCTAAAAGCTGATGAACATGTGTACAAAATTTCATTCAAATCTACTTAAGTGCATAATGTAATAATTAGTTAAATGTAACATAGAAATACTGAATTTTGTATGTATAGATTACCGGCAGAATTAGATAAACTTAAAATTATAAGTTTGCTTGAGTATGAAGAATTTCTATTGTGATCAAAAAGTACTCAGAATGATTTATACATCCTGTAATATATATAGTCTGCGAAGTTTCATCAAACTGTTCTAAGACTGCTAGAAATATTTAGCAGCGTTCACGAATTTATTTCATTTTATCGTCTGAAAATAAATTTATTTTTAATGAGCTAAGAATTTTTTTCACTCTGTGGATTTACCTAAATGGTGAATGTAAATTAAGCAAAGAATATAATTTACATTTTGCTTTCACAGTGACATTGTTTCTACAAAAGTATTTGAAGTGCTTTAAAAAGTTTATAAAGACAGCTTTTCATCAAATCGGTTAAATAGTTTGTAGAGAAAATTTTGTAGCGAAAACGTTGTAGAAAATCCTAGTAATCTAATCTAGTAAACTATCTGTTTCAATTTTAGTGATTAAGATGCCGTGGAAGTCAGATAATCGGTGTTTGTTTTTTGAAAACTTGAAGCATTATTGAACAACTTTATTTTTATTATGCAAGTATAAATTCAGATAGTTCTTTTCTTCGTTTGATAAGGTATAGTTCATCAAAAAATGGTTGACAATACAAAATTATTTCTATTAATATGATAGGTAAACAACTGATAGCTAAATTACTTAGCAGTAAAGTTTCAAATAAGAATAGTTCAAAATATTATTTGTAATTGATTCTTTATGCAACTAAATCGTATAGGTATGAAAATATATTTCAAATTATTGTATTTTATTCGCACCAACTTTACGACAGTTTATGCAACTTTTGAGCTTCAAATTAGAATGATTTAAGCAATATCTATATATTTAACCATAAACTTTCAAATAACATTTAATAAAGTTTGTAAATAAATTAAAATTTATATCATTATTAAAATTTCTAAAACTAAAGCATTTTTTTAAGCAAGCTGCACAGATATAAATTATATATCTTGTATAATCTTTGCAGTTTTCAAGTCGCTGTGTAAACTAGAAAATAAATAAATAAGTTTTTTTTCAGAAATGAAAATATAAACCTTATCCATCTAAAATTTCAAAAGGCAACTGAAATGAATAGAAGATAATTTTATTTTATTTCGGAAACATCAAAATTCCGATCATTAAATACTTTTGTTGTTATTAGAAAGAAAATAAAAATATCAGTTTTGATCCGCATAATTACACTCTAGTATAATCTTCGTGTTGTATTTGATTTGCAGGCGAATTAGAAAATAAAAATCGAATATTATAAAATAGTTTCGATCAAAGATGAATAAATAAACTGGAATATAATTATTTTATTCTTCTAGAATTGTCAAATGACATTTAAAACCTGAAACAAATATATATTTCGAATTGACAAACTTACGATCTGTTCATAAAGCGTAGGCTTACCAATTAGCACAATATTTAAAATTTCATCAAACTTAATTAAATGTAAAAATCGACAAATGAGCTTTTTGATGTAGACAGTGAAGTTGTCGTGAACTGTTTAATATATTTTTTTTTAAATTTTGCAAATGATTAATCTCAAAATCTAAATATATTAACAAATATTCTTAAATATGATTTAAAGATTTATCAAATAAAAGTACAAATGATAGATTCCTACAAACATTTTGTGAAAATAACTATTGATATTTTTATTCAATTTATACTGACACTTATTTCATCTTATTTGTTTATTATTGATACTTAAACTTTTCATAATAAAAAGGTGGGAAATGTTTAGTTTTAAATTTCCCTTATTTTTATCCTTTCAGCACAAATATCAGTTATTTGAAAATTATGACTCAACTGATCTTCACTCGGAATCATTTTGAAAACATATTGTTAGACATATGATGATTATTTCATGGATTCTTCATATATCAATGGATAAGAAATAAATATTGGCAATTAATTGGCAATACATCAATTAATTGCCAATTTTCATACATGAATTTTTTTATAGTGAATAAATCGTATTTAAGAAAGCATGTTGTTTTCCAAAACAACTAGACAATCTTTTTTTCATTCTTATCCCTTAAGGGGGTGTCTGAAGTAGGGGCAGATATGAGAGATTATCGGTAAAGTAAACACGTTCTTTATCCCCCGAGAAAAAACAGTGAGATGCAATAATAATAGTATTGACTTTCTAAATAATACGAGTTAGATGTCTAGAAACTTGAGAAATTGAAAAATACATTAAATAAGTGAACTAATATTTATAACATTACGAAATTCGGGAATAAGATCTTAAAAGAATTTCATTTGGATACAAAATACCTGGAATAAAAATTTTCCAGACATTTCAAATTCAAATGTGAACTTTCAACATTTTAAAGAATCAATGTATTTTATGGAAGAGAAATTCTAATAAGGTTAATCACAGAGACTCATCATATGCATACACATTTTATTTTACCATTTGAATCATTATTATAACCATGTGACTAATTATTATAATTCAAATTAAAATAATCTTGATGGATTTTGGAAGACTTTATTTCATAACATAAAATATTAAGACTCTAAGAAGAAAGGAGAACTTGTATATTAAAATTTGAAATCGATATGTTGTGCAATTTTCATTCACTTGTGAAACCGACGTAGAATTTTCATCATTTCACATTTAGAAACCATTCCATATTCGTAATAAAGTAATTGATTCTGTGTCACAGACGCTGTAACAAAATGTCATAAGTCATTCCTATTGCGCGAATTCACCACCTACATCTCTTAATATTCGAAGGATTCATAAATTAATTTGTAACTTATAAAATGCATTTTGATTCCAAATCGGAAGCAGTCTATGCAAATAGCAATCTCCCCCCTCAGAAATATGACGCCTCTAACTTCTTAACAAATTGCATAAAGCTTATGAAATTGGCTTCTTTAACAAAGCGCGATGCAGAATAAACCATTATTTGAGTTGTGAAATAAGAAATGCAAATAAGAATAACTACTTTTGTTTGAAAATTCCTCTTTAATACTGCATGCATTGCTTAAAATAAAAATATTTATTCTATTATGCATTAATACCTAGCATCTACAAATAATATATGTGTAATAAATATTTAGAAGCGAATATTCTGTGATCCTTGCACCTTACAATGAACTTTATTACGAAATTACGAATATGATTTATTTGTTCATACTGAATTATACAAGTTTTCTCCGTTTTCTTAAATAATAAATAACTTAAACTTAACATAATTTAAATAATAAATATTTAGTTTGGTAAATGAGTAATAGAGATTGGTGTTCCCTATTTTCAGTTATCTCATAGCTTTAAAATTCTATTTCAATATTTAATTCCTATTAGAAATATAAAAGTAAAGCTTTACATTGTCAGAATGTGATTATCTTTCAATTTTGAACGCCAGTACTAGTAACATTATTTGGTGCCTGAAGTTTCTACATATACATCTTTTCAAATTTGATCTAATTCATATATCAAGTTTCCTTTACAAAAACTGAGGTTGGAAATGTATCCTTTTATAATACAAAGCAAATCCGTAGTTGCATTTTGCTGTATCTACCGGCTAAACTTTAATTTTTATTTATGTTTTAATGGATTCTTAAGCATTGGGAAATATTTCAGAAATGAAACAAATTTTGACCTTCACTTATAAAAGGAAGACTGAGTTACTAATTTTTTTTTCTGGAAATTATTTGAGTCCAGCCAAAATTAAAATGAAATATTATTTAGGTGTAAAAGAGGTTTGTTATTATGAAATTGTTAAAATGGGGCCATTTCCATAATAGCCCCATTGCATATGGATTTCGTATATGGGATTTGAGTTCGTTATTATTGAGTTAATACTTATTTTTTTTTAATACTGTCTGCCAGCTTATTTTCTGTAGTGGCCATAAATAAATAGTATTAATTCAGTTTAGAGAAATAGTAATAATTCAATTTTGTTAATTCCCACAGTAGTTCTGACTGTGTAAATATACAAGGTTTAATTGGACTTGTATGCGTTGGAGAGTGTTAAAGAAAAAAAAATTGCTAATATAAAATATACTGATAGAAGGTCATAAATAAATAGATTAATGGAAAATTCACCATGGTAATAGCTGGTTATATATAAAAATTCTTTTATACAAATGCATTAAAACTATCTATGGGAGATGAATCTGAAATTAAGATGTTAAAATGACAGATGATACTATTTAACTCTTTCTAGGGCCGTGGGAAGTATGCTTCTCACCAAATTTATCAATCTTCGTATGAATTTATGTAGGTTGGCATCAGTTCTGACAAATTTTTTTTTAGGAAGATAGAAACTTAGATGCTTTAGTTCTTTATTTTACACAAAATGATGTGTCTTGATTTGATGCTTAATTATTAATTAACCAAATTAATTAAGTAATCAAATCAAATTTATCTAATAAGCTAAATGAATCCCTTTCCTCATTCTAATTGCAAGCCTAAAGATATTTTAACATAATATGACTAGAAAAAAATGGCCCTTTAAAGGGTTAAAGCAAAGATAGCCATAAAGAAACAGTTTACTGGTTCATTACAATCCCGTATTGGTTTATTGTTTTGATTTGTTTTTAAGAAAGGCATTTGATATACAACTTCAGCCTATTTTTCTTATTAACGGAGATTTCAATCCTAATTAAAATGGGCTAATATTTCTGAGATGTTTTTTTATAGTACATGCTGAACTTGTTGAGCACCCTGGTGGTGGTAACTAATATCTAATGCTCAATATTTCTTCAACGCCAAAGATTACAACAGTGTTTCAACATATAGTTTAAATATTTGCAGAATTAATTAGAAAAAAATAAGACATGTTTTAAATTCAATATTATATATAGAATGCTGGGCCAGTTTAGTAATTCTGACATTAGGATTTAATATCTTATTTAAACGTAAAAATTATAATTTAGAATCATAAATGAATGAATTGCGTAATAGGCTGTAGTACGTAATTAAACGATAAATCTAAAGTGTCTCGAAAAGCCCGGTGAAAAATTGGGTCATTTTTACTTTCTCGTATATGTAGAAAAAATACAGTAATTGTCAATAAAAAAAAAATCGAACTCGAGATTTTGATGAACCTCCACGTTTGTATTTCTCCCCGATTTAGAAAAATGCATTTTAGGAAATTGTCTTTCCGTCTGTCTGTGACAAAGATAACTCAAAAACGCTTTAACCCTTTCTAAGCCCGTGGGAAGTATGCTTCCCACCAAATTTATCAATCTTTGTATGAAATTATGTAGGTTGGCATAAGTTCTGACAAATTTTTTTAGTAAGTCAGAAACTTAGATGCTTCAGTTCTTTATCTCAGACAAAATGGTGTGTCTTGATTTGTTACTTAATTATTAATTAACCAAATTAATTAATCAAATTAAATTTATATAATAAACTAAATGAATCCCTTTTTGTATTCTAATTTCAAGCCTAAAAATATTTTAACACAATATGACTGGAAAAAAATGGCCCTTTAAAGGGTTAAGCTAGAAAGATGAAACTTGGTAGTTGGTCTTTGCACAGAATTTATAGATTTCTATCAAATTTTCAAATTTTGAACAAAATCCGGTTCAAATACAAATTAAAGCGATAATTTAAAAAAACGAGGAGAGCTATATTGATGAAATTAGGTGCACAGATTTAACAACAATAATGTCGATCTATCATATTTTGAGTTAAATTTAACTGTGGATTGACCATCTGTCGATACGTACTTCAAGAAACATGCAACCGGGTTAACTCAAAAACATACTGAATCAATTCTATCAAATTTGGTATGATATTTAGATAACTATGATGAACGCGTCTATTACACAAATTCGATTTCGGGAAACAATTAACTGCATGTGAGAGATTAATCGCCAAAAATCACGCCAATTATGACAAAATGACTTCAGGTAAAATATAAATTAACGCCAAAGGTTAAATATTTCAATTACGTAAGGTATTCACTGGTAACACAATTTTTCTCAGAGTATGCGAGAAAGTTTTAGGGAGACCATTTCCACTGGTTATTATTAAGTTTTGAAATGACTTTAGTTCTTATAACTGGCAGAGCAAAATGTTAAAAGTACCAGATAAAGATTTTTAGTTAGTTATTATTGAATTGATAGTTAACTAAAAGATATGCCTTCCTATCAGAAAGAAGTATTTCTTAACAATCATATACTGAAGAATTATCTATTTCTTTGCAGAATTTATTTGAAAAATGCGAATCTATCAGGCGTTATACTATTTTATTGTTAAAATGATTTTCAATAATGCTAAAGAAAAAGTTACACTGATACCAATTTAATTCCTTAACTAAACCATAACTATGATGTACTGCCTTATTTTGTTTTTCCACTAAACCAAATCATATCCAATATCGCCCTTTCTTCCTCTTTCATACTAGATTTACATTTTTATCTTAAGAATCTCAATTCATTACTTTTCTTTTTATTGTTAATTTATGTATTTTGAAAAATAAATAAAACAATTCCGAAAAACATTGCGGTTGAAATGAAAGAAGAAAAAATCATTCCGAAACAACGGCTTGTTTTAAATCTGCAGTTCAATTTTATAAGCGCTTTTTGGTGGAAACGCCATTGAAGAATTAAAGAAAAATATAAGAAGAAGAAACGAAGAAAGAAATCAAAAACAAGAGAAAGCATTGGCGAGGCTAAACCCTAAAAGCAAAAAGAAGGAACAGCTAGTTGAGAAACTTTGCTCACATTACAGGAAATCGATAGATTGGAAGACGGCTTCCAACAGTCGTGAGTTTGGAGTGGAAAACCCGCCAGAAAGTGACACAAAAACATCGGCTTCAGTTAATTAGTGGGAGAACTTTCATCTGACATTGTTTTTTGGTTGCTTTTGGTTATTATTTCATTTTGGAAAGATTCAACTCTGTTATCTTTAAAAAAAAAGAGAGAGAAAACCTTGCATAGGAAAAGAGGGGAAGTCTCAATTTATAGTTATATTTTATCCCCTTTTTCGAATAAAAATTATCTAATTTATGCTAAATTCGATGCCGCAGATGACTTGTTTCATTATGCTGCGTGTAGTTAAATATTACAGAACGAAAATGTTGATTTTGTCTTTTGGATGCTTTTTTCATGTCATAAAAGAGGAATTCATTATAATACCAGAGACGAAAGTTATTAAAGGACGATTTAGAAAATTAAATGTATACTAGATGGATAAACAAACAATCTTTAAAAACTTGTCATGAGTTGAAAAATGTTGATTTTTGTTTCATGTCTTTCGGATGCTTTTTTATGCCACAAAAAAGAAATTCGTTAGGTACGTACAATTCGTTGTAATATAAAGATGAAAGTTATTAAAAGAAATTTTAGAAAAATTAAATATATACAAGGTGGAAAGTAATCGAAGTATTTTAAATCTTTTTATGAGTTGAAAAATGCTGATTTTTGTTTTATGTGTTTTGGATGCTTTTTTATGTCTTAAAAGAGGAATTCATCAGGAATATTTCATTCATTATACTACCAAAATAGAAAGTTATTTAAAGACATTTTAGAAAATTAAACGTATACTAGATGGATAAACAATCAAAGTCCTTTAAAACTTGTTATGAGTTGAAAAATGTTGATTTTTGCTTCATGTCTTTCAAGAAATATGTGATAAAAATACTCATCTCATATTTATAATTTAGTGTAGATAAATGAGTTCGAATAAAGAACGTTGTGGCTAAAAGCTGAATATTGACGTGACGTTTTTTTATATAGGTATTTAGAAAAACAGGCACATCGAAATCATCTTTGAATTCGTCATAAATATTATTAATTTTTTCCCATTTTGCACTTTTCGAAGTATATTTGGAATCGTCTCTGATTTATCGATTTTGAATTTAAAAACTCAACGAATCTCAAAGAATTTACAAAATGAAATCTTGCATGGGATTTTTGCATTAATTAATTGACTTCCATAAAATTTCTTGAAGTTAAAAATGTCTCTCTGCCTAGATATAAACAATAAAAATCTCAGAAACATAATACTCCTGATAAGGGGCAAAATTCTGTTTCGGAAGACATGAGATTCTTAGTAATTTAATATATATATATATATATATATATATATATATATATATATATATATATATATATATATATATATATATAATATAAACTGAAGTGAAAATGTATTATCAATATTTCATTAAATTTTGTTTATTTATCACGCAATTCGATTGTAGCCCAAAATCCTGTTTCTCGAAGCTAACAATATACTAAATTTGAAATCGCCAGTTAAAAAAATAGAGTTCATTTATATTTAATGGCCCAAAACAAATAAAACTACATATTTCAGAGTATTTTTTACTTAATTCGCTAATTATTCATTTTAAATATTTAGCAGCTTTTTCAAATATGCTTGCTTTTATATATTTATTTTTCGCCATTTGTGACCTTGGATAATGTTTATATCCTTTAAATATAACTTCATATCCATGATTCCATCTAGGAGCTAAACATTAAAACCATTCTTAATCGCCTGTGTTCTATCTAATGAAGACTAATCCCATGATATCATAGCTATATTAAAAACGCAAATATATGGTTCATTTAATTTCTAAAATATCACTATTTTTGCTTTGTAAATTACGTAGCTGTGGAACAGAATCCTTTTTCCTTATTCTTCTAGATTGGAAAGGAAGTCACTCCATTGAAAATTTAAGAAAAAAATGATGTCGATGTTAACTTCAGGACAGCAATGCATTCCCTTGTTCGAAATTCGGCAATATATATATTTATATATATTTAATTCTCAACATTTTTCGCTATTATGAAATTGATATCACAATAGACTTATTTTTAGTTTAGAAACGGTGTAAAGTTAATTTCTATGCAACAAAAGTTTCTGAAATTATTATGGAGAAACTCCAAAATGGTGCTTAATTTTTAATTAATTAAAAGTTAACAGATCGCTTCAATATGTACATTACTGCTCTCCCAATTATATATATACCAAATATGGAAACTATGGATTAAACGGTCTGAAATGTAGAACGCCAACACTTATACTTACAATCATCTTTATTATTAATAGAGATTATGATTCGCGATTACAAGATAGTTCTGTTTTTCATAATGCATATTGCGAAATGCGACTCTGTGAGTATTATTCTGTGAGTATAGACCAGTTTAAAACAAAAAAACTGGTTCTTAAAAAGCAAATTGCAGAATCCTATTCTAGACAAATAAGTTGGTATATAATTCAATCACCAATATTTTAGATTTAGAGCAGAATTTAGATATTAATTTTCAGACTGACTGTCGGCTAGAATATTCGTAGGTTAGTGAATTCGATAATGCAACTAGCAAAATTATTCTCCCTAAATTTTTATCGCACACTGAATAGTAAAGATGTTATTCTTTCCCCCGAATATATTTATCCACCTTGATTAAGACCACGAATGCTTTATGTGGCACTTATCGAACAATAGGTTGAAAATATTTATCCTTGTCGTGAATATAACATTTTTATGAATTTAGAGGGCGATCCTTGGCGATCAATGGTTATAGCATGAGATTAGAATACATGTATTTGAAAATTAAATTTTTGTGGCAGATCTCTTTTTCCCGATTAGTTGAAACCAAATTTTGACATAGACCTACTATTATCGTAACAAAATCACATACCAAATTTCATTTTTTAAAAATCATTCCATTTATGATTTTATAGAATTTGCAGATATGGTGAAAGTATCGAAAATAAAGTAGTCAGCCTTTTGAAAGATTTGATTCAAAATTTAATAATTTCCATTTTAGATGCTGCTATATGGATTTCGTTTAAAACTAGTTAGATATCTAAAAATTTTGTGTAAATTCTGTATGCCAAATTTCCTCCCTCTAGCTCAAACCGTTTTTGAGTTGTGTTTAGAGAAAGACAAACATAATTCCAAAAAAGTATTTATCGGACTTGGGAATGACTGAAACGAGAATTCTCGTACATAAAACGAATATTCTCGTGTACGAAATTTTTACTCTATCAATTATTTCTCTTTGTTGCTTTCGTATTTCTCGTACACAAAGTACACACAAACTAATTGCATAAATATGCGCGTCGCTCTTAGAAGCCAGTCTTAAATTTTACTCCCCTTAAGTGAAAGGAAATAGATCCTAATTCATGTTGGATCCATTCCATACTTTGTGAAAGTCAATACACATAGTGATATACTGTTTATGCTTAAATTCAAAAGGATTATAATCCGTTAGTTGGTTTTTTAATCAAACAAAGCCCTTTCAGTGTAGTTTGTCACATTTAGAACAATACATAAGAAACTCCAAATACTAATATCGAGCAGTAGATCTTTATCTCTGATGACGTTTTCAAATTCAACCATTTCTAGGCCATTTGAGGTTTGATCAGTATCTTTCTGTCTGCAAACGATTATTTACCTCATTGTCGTTAATAGTGTCTTCATATGAAATCGTAATCCTCATAATACGTGAGCAGTGATTAAATATTGGAAATCCTGGAGAAAATGATAGTTTTAATTCTTATTTGTTTCATATAGTTAAAATCCCTATTATCACGCGTATTTCTAAATTTGTTTCTTTTTGAAATGCCCATCTCTTGATATCAGCCGATATATGCACCCATGTGTAACCAGAATACATAATAATAAGTCATAAATTTTATATTTGATTCATGATGGAATAAGTTAACTCAGCCTATGTTATTAATTGGTCTGTTTCGTACTTTAACATATAAAAAAATTATTTTAATCCTTGATCTTTAATATATTACTCAAAGACAGATATCAGAGTATTAATATATTTATTTCAATATTCTCACAAAATATAAACAAAACAGATCTTGAATTTCAGCAGAAGGTTTCAATGTATATTTTTAAAAATTTCAATCATTTGAAAAAGAAAAGAAAAAGAATTGTATTCTATTTTTAAAAGTAATATCGATAGTCATAATACATGTCGAAAGTGACCGCCCCCCCCCCCAAATAAAAGAACATGATATAAACAGACATTGATTTATCAATCATTCCTCGGGTTATACCCATTAGAGCACTAAAGAATGAACGGGCAACTCAATTACAGCGGCATATACAGTTGGAAGCACGTATTCGAAACGAGGCAATCTCGCGCTCTTTTTGAGGTTCACTGTAACTGCCCCGTTTCCGTCATGAGTCCACTTCAAGACAATGGCCCTTCGTTTTCCAATATTTACTCCATTTCTTTCTTAATGTACAGCAAAGCAGAAATATTTCGATTAAATGGAAACACAATTCCAACCCTTCACCTCCACCTAGTTTCCTAAGGGGCTTCCAGTGGAAACTTGGAAGGAGGGTGAAAAAGAATATAAATGGATTTCGTGATTTCTGATTCATGGAGCCACTGCAGATGAAGACTTGAAGGCAATAAAATATCCACTTTTGCTTTGTTTTCTAAAGATTTAGTTATTTTCCTTCGATATAAATTTCTCTTCCTTCATCGTGGAAGCAATAGTTTCTTTTTTTGTTTTCGAAAAGTCGCAGATCGAAAGATTGTAATATCCCTTTTCCTTTGAATGGAGTACTTGAGTTAGATTGTAATCGTTTTTATTACCTTTCCGATTTAAGAGCTGGCTGTTACCGCTTCCTATTATAGACGGAGTTCCTGTTAATCTCGAGATTGACGCGAAGTATTAGCACTGATTTTTTTTAAAAATATCACAGCTAGGAATAATTTATTTTTCTTATAACATAATTCGGTAAAATTTTGAATAGTATTGAGAAAGTATCATTCAACGTGCATCAGGCGAAAGAAATCCGACAATGCTATATAGTGAAAACGATGCTTTATTTCACGAAATGTATGAAGCAGAAATGGAAATACACATTCGAAGCCTATACCAGAACAATTGTAGAAATAAATAACATCAATAGAGAAAATCTTTAAGAAACAAGAGTGGCATTCTGAATGCACAATTCGAGAGCTCATTCCGTGATCAACTCTCTAAAGAGAAAATTCTTACTCGTGTAAATACTTTGTCTTTTAAAGTCTTTAAAATGTAATTGGAATTTGCTAAAAGGTTATTTAGATCTCGGTTCTTAATAGAGATTGTGCCATTATTCTTATATTTCCAGAATCTTCATTATCGCCAAATTCTTCAAGCTTCAGAAACGCCAAATATTTCGCCATATTCAGAAGTTACTTGGCATTTCTTTAACACGAATAATTATTTCTAAGCAATAAGTTTACAGAACATGATAGGAGCATTGTAGATTCATATTATGTGATACTTAAATTCTTGTATACATATTCAGAGTTGACCGGTCAGACATATTTAAGTCTGTCAAATAGAATATGGAAAGCGAGGAAGGGCTGCTATAGGAGTAAATAAAGAAGGATGCGATAGATGAAGCACAGGTTTAATAGAATACAAGTTTTCACGAAAGAGACAGTAGCGAGGAAAATGCAGAATGAAGAACAAGCCTACGAAGTATAGATTAAAATTAATTGGACGATACTTAGAGGCTCCTGCTCTGTCACTACTGAAAGGATGCGAATGAATTTTCATATATCCGTTACTTATACCATGGGACTAAGGTTTCCGTTGTGAAAATAATTTGAAATTTTGCCAACAGGTAGCGATGAAAGGAAAAAAAGAGCAGATAATTCTTCAAAATTAAATAACAGGGTATTTAATTACTTACACATCTGTATGATCAGTGTGTATATCTTGACGGTAAACAATATGTTGTAAGCATACCATGGCGTTATCAATGACCGCTAGCGACATTTAAATAGGAATGAAGGAGACTTATTAAACCATACTGATATTCAAATTCAATTCATTATTTTTACCTCCTTCATGAACAATAGATTTGACTAGGTAAGTTGGAAAGTTTGCGCGATAGCAAGTTCGTTTGAAAAAACGGTTTGAATCATATTTTTTGCATGTCTTTTTACAAGCTATATGAACAGTTGCACTGTCCTTGCTAACATTGTGGTGGACAAAATATCACTTTTTCTAATCACCAGAACAACATGAGTCTGCTGTATCGGTCATTGGTAACTGTACACCTTACGAACCTGTTCAGTGTGACTTCCTTGAAGATGTATACGAACCAACAATGAAATTCACCAATCCCTTATGAAGCAGCTCGGCTTGCTCACAGCAACATTTAAGTGAAATTTGGCCTCGTCTGCCAGGTGAATATTGAATGACATTCGTTCTCTCGCGTCCTCGCCAGAAAACGCAAGGCGAAAAATCAAGATATGACAAATAATCTCGATCTCAAATATTGCACGAAATGCATCTTTTAAGGGTGAACATTCATAATTTTGAAATATAATGTCAGCAGAATATCCAGTGCTCTTACAACTGAGCGTCTACTTACTGCAGTATTTGAAGAACTTGCAGATATTTCAGTTCTTGCAATCTCAACAATTGTCGCCTCAGCCCCTGTCGTATGAGACCTTTAAGTGCATTTTTGATGCGTATGTATTAAGTGTATGTTTCATCCTCTGATAAGCAGAAAGTGCCCTTGAGGCATTGCTCAACTTTTGATAAAATAGTTTTATGATCAATGCGCGCTCTTTAACTGCGGGCGAATGATTCATTCTAATCTTATGTATAGCTTTTGTAGCGAAATTAAACGATGTAGTCATTAGCATATGGGTTAAAGCAGCAACTGACAAAATTTCAAAGATTGTTTTTTTCTGAAGGAAACTTCGACCCCCATGTCAGGAAACAAATATATGTCGTTTCATTCTGATATGTACAGTAGAAACGGAGCTACGAATCTTTGAGTAACATGTTTAATTTTAACAATCCGGCATTTAGAATAAGTGTCGAAACAACTTGACATCTAAAGCTATATAAGCTAAGTATGTTTTTGTTCATGTCACTGTTCAGTTATGATATTACAAATTTTTACTCCATCAAGTCTATGATGTACAATTAATTTTATTACTTCCAGTATATTGGTACGAATTCTAAAATTACATACTTTATTCACGCATTCGTTTACTTTACTAAATTCATTGATAAAGAGTCCATAGTAAGAGTTTGAGTTTGCAACTCTATGTTGTGTTGCAAAAATGATTTTTTATGTATGCCAGGGAAAATTGTTCCTATCATTTCAGAATTATTTTCGTCAATGATGTTATACATTTCAAGTGTAAAGAGTTGCACCATGGCTTCCTATTTCAAGCTGAGTTCTTCTATGTAATTGCGATGACTGCATTCAACTTCATCTGATTTTTTGGTGGTAGTGAGGGGACAAACTGGAGTGGCATAAAATATCAAGCGATATTATTAAAAAATGCTAATTTAAATAAAATCTTTAATGAAATTTTGCAAATAAATAATTAATACTAATAATCTCTATTAATAATAAATATTAAAATGTTTATGTATGTGTGTGCTGGCAATCTGCAGTCCATACCGTTTGATTTAAAGCTACTAAACTTCGCTCGCATGTAATTTGAAGGATAGGAATATGCTCCTCAAATCGTTTTTTGAAATTTTAACTAAGCATTAAATAAAATTTTGGCGTTTTACCGCTATAATTTCCGAACGTATTATTTCGGAAATACTCGACATCCTCTGAGAGTTCTTAGATAATTTCTCTAGCTCTCAAACACATTTGGGTGAGCGCATCTGACAAACAAAGCATGCACCAACGGTATTCAATCAATCGCACTTAACAAAAGGAGTTGGAAATTAATAATGACTTTGAGGCGACTTAGCCAGTCACTGTAGCTTCATTGAACGGGGCGAACGGTATTTCCATATTGATAGAGTGAATTTTATTGCAAATTTACAATTTTAATCCCAGGTATAAAGTATTTATCAATTTCATTTCTTTAGCTTGTTGATTTTTTCATTCACCGCGTTCATGTGACATTGATAGAAGGATAAGAGTAACAGTTAAACTCGCGACAAATTTGCATCTGTTGATAAAGCGATGTACCAAATCTAATATATCTAACGCTTGGAGATTTTGAATAATTATGCCTAAATGCATGTTTATGGAACATCACGTTTCCATTTGATGCAGAAATAGACCTTTATAATTAAAGAAATTCCTATCTTGGCTCATTCCTTTTCTGCATTTTGTATTTAATGACAGATAAATATAATACCAGGAAAAAAGATGTTTCGGTCTGTAAAATCTAAAACTTGGAAAGATAAAAAAAAATGGATTTGAATGGTTTAGCAATTATAATACTTTGCGTAATAATTTTTTTAAATCTTTAATTTATTTAAATATTGCTATTAGCAATCATAAGCAAGAATGCGTTTCGAAATCAGTTGATATAAAATTATAAGATAAATGCATTCTAAATTATTTGCTCAATTCTATTGCAATAAAATAACAAGAACTGATATTAGTCTAAAAGCTTTTTCCTAATTGTTTATTTCACAGGAACGCAATATTATTCGGAGAATTACTTTTAATTCTATTTTCTTTACCTAGCATATTTCTGGGTCTGTGGGTGGACATGAAACAATTCACAGAAATGGCCTTATTAACGGCACCTCTCTCAGCGATATTACAGCTGGGAAAACTTTGCGAACTATTGTCATATTCATTTAACTACTCAGACTGTATATAATTCCCAGCAAATGCCAGAGACACCACTGCATTAAAGTGGACGTGACTAGGGGTTGCAGACGGATATTCAAGCGGTCGAATCCAATCAGGAGACGTTTTATGGAGACAGCCGGTCATTTGTTAGGTCATATAATGGCTTAAAATTCGAAATACGTGTACTTTGTGACCGTTTGTTTGATGGGAGAGTTACATTTTGAATTACCTTTTGGTTTTTGTATATTTGCTTACGGAACGCGAAAACTTAAATAAAAATTCAGAAAATGAATAACGGAATTGTTTATTATTTGTACGACAGTAAGGTCAATGAAACCAGGTTCGAATTATGTATGCGACAGTAATGTAATAGAAGATGGTGATTCTCTAGTGGTATATGCACTGATCCATAAAAATTTTAATTTTAAAACAAAACACATGCTAGCAATGCTTCCAAGTCAGAATAGCGAACTAGATTATATCGTCCGAATGCAGCGGGCTAAGACAACCTTTGCGAGCAATAGAAAGTCACGCCTATTTCAGGAATATCACGTGACCCAATGGGACAATAACAAACGGTTTTTACATCGAGGTAACTATATGTCATTATTCTATTGCGGTTACTTAATCTTCCTGAAGTAGGCGGGACTTTCTATTGGGCACAATAGTTGGTCTCGTGTGAACGTTGCTTAACACTTTGTATCAGTTTTATGTCCTTAATGCTTTTGCTTACCTAACTCTCACGTTAATATTATATTACCTAATCCCATGGCATAGTTCATAATTTCATCGTCATAATTTTAATATACAAAGCATGTATGGCTTCCAATGACAAGTACCTGTGAATTCTTACTTTAAATCTTTTGCTTTTTCTACAGTAATTGGCCATAAGTATCTGGTATGCAATGAATATTTCTGATGATACTTCTTATGTTGTATTTCTAAATTAGTAGCCAATTAAATCTGTACGTACTCCTTATCTGATATTTCTTTTTGCTTTACTTACTTCATTTGTCACTATGCATTTGAGAACTAAATTCTTTTGTAAAAATCGCATATTCCTTATTTGGACTTAACTGTGAATTTTTAAAAACTTTTGAGATGACACCTTGTAGAAATATTAAATTGATTTATAATATACCTTTAATAACATGGGACACAATTTAAGGTATGTCAGGCATCCTGGTACAATTCCTTTTTATAATAGAATATGGATATTGAGTGTTTCATATATATATGTATTTTACTTTATATTCAGGAGTAGTTACGGTCACAATGAAATTCAAGCATTAAAACAGTTTTTAACCAAATATTTAATTGCTTGAATTCTTTACTATTATTGATATGTTCTGATAATTTCATTGTGATTTTGTTAATTATCCTATCAGTTTACATATGGAATAAGAACGGGAAGTTTTAGTACAGCGAAAGGACGACGTGCAATTATAAGATAGATCTATCTAATATTTACTATTTGAAAGAAAAAAAAATATGTTAAGAATGTTTATATATTATATAACAAGCTTAAAAATACTTAGCTGACATATTCATTAATATGAAGTTATGCATAAAAATGTTAATAGAAATTAAATACAATCAATTTTCGCAGCGAAATGGCTGGTTGCCAAACGCGGCTATATAATAATAAATTAAAGGATATATCTTTTTTTTTTAATCTTTAAATACACTCTGTAATTTCCCGCCAATTCGTACAGCTTAATTTATTCTCCGTTAGAAGAATGCCCCTAATAAGGGTGAGGATGTAATTCAATTTACTTGCCAGTTTTTCAGGTTATTTTCGAAACCGCTAACGATATTAGTGAGTAGCCTATGAAGAGGCGAAGGGAAATCAAATTAAAAGAAAAGTAAATTACAGTTTCAGAGTTAATTAATTTCTGCCATTGTAAAGTGTACCCGCGAGACTGTGTAGGGATTTTTTCCCCCATTTATCATCGAAATCACATGCAATTCATTCTTTAATGAGATGCAATGCTGAAAAACTATGTAATGAAATTAAAAGAAATGAGTCGTTTTTTTATGTTATTTTTTTCTGATATTTTTTTTATGTATGTTGTATTTCTGCTTGATTTTTTTTTCAAACAGGCAAATGTAAGTACATTCGTATATAATAAAAAAAGAATTATTTAAACTTTGCATAAAATTAATTTTTTTTAAATTTAACCCGCAACTGGATTTGGGAGTCAAAATACATGTTGTTCATTAGCTCTGATTATCAAGTGGTGTTTTGTCCTTAAATACAATCATCTCCTCAGTACCATCAAGTTGTTCTCTTAGGAGTATGTTAGCAAACGTCTAACTACAAACACGTGCGTATAACAATTATTCTTTTTCAAAGTTTTTGTTGTTGTTTATTTAAAATCGTTCTATAAATATCAATATTCATTGACCCCATGTCTCTAAAACTGCCTTTAATTTGAATAATGCAAAAAATAATAAATAAATATTCTTAAAATGATATTTTAAAATACTGTATTATTTATTTTTATCTATTAACTTTTAACAGTTATTAACATTAGTGTAATTCAGTAATATCTAAACGAAGTAAATACTCATTAAAATATTTTTTAGGATTTTCTTATAACATTTTTCCAACATTTAATATTATAACATTTATTATTTTTGGAAACTACATGACTTGCAGAATATATTATTTCCAAAGGCGAACAAGAAAAATTACAATGGAGCCATTTTGACTCCAGGTCTCCGACCGCGTGAGAAAATTCATATCTCAAGTTACGGTTAACCATTCACTTAGAAGGGTTGCTTCAAAAATAATTAAAATTTTTGAGTTGAACGTTCAAAGTAAAAAAATTCTAATGTTAATTTCAATGCATTTTTACATTTTAAAATAATCTTTGAATTTATATATAAGGAAAAGGCAAGGATAGTTATATTTTCATTAATCTTTCTTTAGATTAAAGAAAGAAAAAAGTAATATGAGATTAATTAATTTCTGGAAAGATGAACCAGAACTAATCTGTTGAGAGATAGGAATAAGAATTTAATATAAAGATGACAAGTTTTCAAAAAATAGTGAGGTGTCTAGAATCATAATCGAGAAAATTAAATAACTTGGATTTATAGGATTTTTGCATTTTAAATATTTGTCTAGACAGGAAAAGTAATTTCGAATTGTTTAAAAAAAATTAAGCAAACGGGAATGAAGTAAATTGGATTATGTTTACGTTAGTAATAGGAAATTTAATTATCTTACTTAAATTAATAAGAATCTTATGAATGAATAATATAATAAGTGGAAGATATATTATAATACTAGAGATTTTATGCTGGCCTATTATCACTAAATTAGAAAATACGGGTCCAAAGAAAACTAAGGCTACTAAATCTCGTATGAAATGAAGATTTTTTCTTGAGGAGAATTTTAAAATATCATTAGATATTTCATTCAATATTAATTAAAAAATAATAATTTCATAGCATAAATTTATATTTACACCACTTTAAAATTCTTTAAATGTCAGCTTGTAAATTATATTAATTTCAGTTCCATAAAGATCTCTCTTTTCTATCTACAATTTTTAAGTATAATTATTTTACCACTGTAACTAAGGTAGCGACGGCGTTTGTGTGTTCTAAATGTAGGTAAAAAAAAATGCAAAGCATGAATATTTTGTATTCAACTCCTTAAGAATTTCTTTAGATACTCAAGCGTAATTAGAAACTTATTTAAAGATTTCAGATGAATGGAATACAATCCAGAATATTATCCAGAGTGATGTTTCATTTCCTGTGCTCCTCGTAATACAGCTGCCATCGTTTACTCAGATGCCTCAGGGGCATTGAATAATCCATGTTTTTAAATTCATAAAGACCATTAGACATCAAAAAATAACATATTTCCTGTCTTAAGCATCAGTTTCTATTTACCACTACACTGACTTTAATTTCATCATATATAAAATGTTTTATCAGTGTAAAGTGTCATCGATGTGTGGAAACAGATATACATCTTTCTTTTGTTTAATCGTGTATTATTGACATAAGAGTGCCATTCATCATCATTTTTTAACAAGTCCGGATATAACTATGATGGTTTCATAACAGTTTCAATCAGCATCCGTTTTACCTCCTTTTGAATCGCTCATTTCTCAGTGATTGGTGTACGTTAACTTTTTTAAGGATTATTTTCTTCTAGTCATTATGTTAAAATATTTTTAGGCTTGAAATTAGAAGAAGAAAAGAGATTCATTTAGCTTATTAGATTAATTTGATTAATAAATTAATTTGGTTAATTAATAATTAAGAAGAAATCAAAACAAATCATTTGACACACAAAACACACAAATATTGATAAATTTGGTGGGTAGCATACTTCCCACGGCCCTAGAAAGGGTTAAATGTGTTAAATTGGGGCGTTGTCACGTATATCAATCTTATACTTTAAAACATTGAATCCTCAGTTTTCTATTAGAAGATTTACTGATTTTATTGAAGGAATTTAGTGACATATTTTGCAATCTGAATAGAAGCTATCTCAGTATCTAAAACTCTTTAAATTTTTCCTTATTCTTTTCCTATCTTTGTGTTCTCTAGAAACTTTTCATTTCCCCCCCTTTCTGGGAACATATTGTGACATTTTCTATAGTCTTTAGGCAGATTATCGCCTATGAAATCAGTCAGGTTATAAAGAGAAATGTATGAATTTGCTTTAGAGAGAGCACTCAACGTTAACATTTGATACTGGGATAGATAGGTCTCTTTTGCATATGACATATTTTTTACCTCACCTAAATCTTTAACACGTTGACTACCGCTTTCCATTTCTCATAATATAATTCATATATCCCGCTGGTCACCGGTAATCCACAAGGTTGTCAACGTGTTAATATTTTGATTAGGAGTGCATATTTACTTAGCTGAATTGGCTCCAATTTAGTATCACATGCGGCAAAGAAGGAGAAATCAGATTTGCCTAAAAGAATTTTCTTAAATATAGCTCTTTGTTTCCTCTACCTTTAACAGCTTTAGTAGCAGAGAAAAAGTTCAGTCCAAGCAGAAATTGATACTCTATTGTGGAACACTAGAAATTCAAATGCCCCAACAAATGCATCCAAATTTACTTTTAATACACTTCGCCTTGAGGTGACTACAGTATTCCACTCGCTGTTTTAGTATAAAATTAGGCTCTGTAGACATAGTTGCATCCTAAAGCTGGTGAAATTCTTCAGAAAAAAAAGGAATTATCGGCACTCGAATCATTGAGGGCTTTTATCCATGTCCATTTACTGTGATATGAGTGGTCTGCTTTTTAATTTAGGTCTAATATCTAAAAAGAGTTTCTTCATATGCAGCCTCATCTCCTACACAGGTCTCTTGAGTTAGTTTCACTCATTATACCGACTTCCAGAACGGCTGAAGTGACGTAAAGGTGACTGGTAGAGGGAACACCGAAGTTAAAGTGAATTGCTTTTGTATCTGGAGAAAGACATCTGTGTGTAGTTATCGCCTAAGCTTTGTGTGGATTGGGTTTTATATCCCGTCAGAATCTCGTGCAACTCATGTAACTGTAAATGTTTGGCGCCTTACCTGCAATACCTCAAGAGGTGTCCTGCTTGTCTAAAAGGTAGCAAAGAAGAATATTTCAGCAGTTAGATCTGTTTTACATAACGGGGCGTCCCTATTTCTGGCCTCACGACGAGAAATAGTGTTTCGTCCTTTCTGAAAGGTCAGTGGTGCAAGAACCTCCATAACCTCCTTTTGGAACCCAAACGTATTGCCAAATTATGTTCATCATTCTCATAGCAATATTCGCATGTTCTTTCTTAACAATTTAACAATAATAAGGACCTTATGTTACCACTTCTGTTTCAGCAGATACCGCTGATGTCTTGTTCGAGTGATACAACTCCATCGAAGACGTTCAATCCCGCTGCAATTTCTTTGCAAAGGAAACGACTATCCTATGATCCAAGTATAAATACTCCACTATGGTCTTCACAATATAATCCGCTTTCTTGACTTCTAACATGTCTACAATTTGCTGTGTACGTATCAGGAATATTCTTTCAGCTTGGCTTTATCTGTTCCTCAAAATGCGTTGTTCAACGAATTCTTGGAGGTAGCCCTATTAGAGAATGTTCCATCATTCTTGTCAAAGCAAAATTGAGCCGTTCCAGCGTGATAGAGAATGACAGCCAGACACTGTTTCCCATTCCAGTGATGATTCAAATAAAGCTCTTCAACCACATGTTAGTGTCTTATTTGTCATCATTCGAGATAATACAAGTATTTCAAGATTGGTACTAACACATCGCAAATAGGAGCGGAGCTGATATTAATAGTCCCTTCATTATTTTCCGAAAAATTTCCTCTGAATGGGGAATTTTTCTTTCAACCCTTATAATTGGATTTGGTAATATCTCAAACTTAGACGGATTTGCTTGCACTCGTCGACTTTTGCATAACTCTACCGTCGCAGCTATCGTATCCTGTTTATCCCCGAACTTAGTTAAAATAGAATGCAAATAAAACTTGCTGATCTCAGCTTGAGCCTTCACACACGAGATTCACAGCTCAATAGGCACTGCTTGGGTAACGTCAGTTTAAATCACCTGCAGTGAGATTTGAACTGATTTTCTGCCATTTCAGAGTGACCCACGGAAGCTCAGAGTGCTACCAACTCGGCCATGGTTTCACATATAAAGAAAAATGTTTCACTACATTATCATGAAGCTTGGATACGACACATTCCTCTTCACTGGTCTGCATAATGCGAACATTACTGGGACGAAGATGATAGCAAAATTTTGAGTCCATTCTGGCTTATTGGTTAGGTCTGAGCTTCGGAGCCGAAGGGCTCCAGGTTTGAAACCGGATTCCACCGAGGAACCTTCGTGTAAGCGGATCTGGTGAACTATACATCCGTCAGGTCCAAACTCCTTCCTGATGGTGATGTGTGGAAGGTGCCATATCAGGTTGTGTCATCATCTGACAGCGGTTCAAAAATAGCTCTAATTCTGCTTTAAAACGCGACATTAATATAACTAAGCTATCCAAATTTACAAATGAAATGCTATCTTTATCTTGTATGATGTGTCATCACGCGTTATGCTAGATGTAAAAAGCATTCAAAAAGTGCTACATGGAAAGTCATTACAACATGCAATTACATCTAGATAGTTGATGTTCACAGTTGATATTAAAATAAGTTTTCATATTTCTAATTAGAATTTTACCGGAAACTACGGGATTTTGATATTTTTACGCATAAATAATTTTTACGTCATTTTAAAATGAACTTCTGTTTGTAAAATAATTCTGACCCATAGTCTATTATATTTATTGTCTTTCTATGGCGTCGATCATATAACTTGAAAATGATAATGAACATAAACCAAGGTCACTAAGTCCCAACCACGGGACCAATCATTCCACTTTTGTTTCAATGGAAACTCATGACCTTTAGAAATGCCATCAAGTGTCGGCTGCATTCCAGCATCATCTGTTTCTGATAGAAATCGAAGAAATAAAGCTTCACTGGGCATCATTTTTTTGAGAAAAACTCACAAAAAAGTTCATCAGTCACAACTGATTTCAAAAAACATTATTTAATAGAAAATCTCATGATTCCTTCATGTGTCACTAAGCCTCGCTTGCTTACCGAAATCCTCCATTTCAGAAGAGTCTGAAAAACCAAACTTCCTTGTATAGTCTCTAAGGGGAAAAAGTGCGATAAAATTCACCGGCTCCAACCACTGAACTTGTTCCAAATGTTATTATTATGGCCTCTATATGTCAGCAATGGTTGCCTCCTTGCTTGATAGTGATGGAGCGTTCTGATTGGTTAGATGCGCTCGCAAAGTTGAGATCAGGAACTCTACCTAAGTTTCATTAAGCAATATTTCTCAAAAATGGACGTGAAGAAGAACAATTGATTCTTGCTTAGTTTAGTTTTATATTATGTCCCATTTTTTAAAGCAACACTGGAGCTATTTTGGGACGGACCTTGTAATTTTGAACATCGGTCAGATGACGGGGACGACACCTGTGATGGCACCTCCTCTCCGCACCACACCACACCAACGGGAGGGATGTTTGGCCCGGGCTATTTAACGTGTACCAGGCCTGCTTACACGACGGTTCTTCGGTGGAATCGGGTCTCGAACCTGTAACCCTCTGGTTCCGAAGCCGAGGCCTTACCATCAGGCCATCACGGCACTAACTGGTTCTTGCTTACGGATTTAGTGGTTGTAATGTTCACATGAAAAGAAGGAGTAAAATCGGCATATTGGATATTTTATGTTTGGAATGCAACTAGAGAACTCTGTCTAGCTATTTTTACCAGCAGAAAAGCTACAGTGAAGCTGTAGACTCGAAATATCTTTCGGAAATGGATGGTGGTTGATAGAAGATCACCCCTAATTTGATAAAAATAACACTGCTAATTTCATAAATAACTAAAAATTGTCGAAATCGATACAATACTTGAGGCTGGCAAAATAATATCTAGATTTCTGCAAGTGACTAAGTCATTAGGAGGACAGATGATCACCATAGGGGCTAAGTATTGATTTAAAATTACTTTGGTGATATTTAGCATCAATGTTTTAATAATATATGCCTTACATTTCCAATATTGCTATGGATAGTTTCGTTTACCAGTAATGAATGATGATAATAAACCAAAATTATCATGGCAATCATGTACTACAGAACACATTTTATTAGATGAACCGTCCTTTATTATAAAATTTTTAAATTTATTAAAATCATAGTAAAGAGGCAGAACTTGATGTATATATTTAAATTACTTTTAAAATGTGCGAATAAAATCATTCTGAAAGCATAGTTTTAATTATCACGGATATACAAATTAGTAACAATAATTTTATTTACTTAAGCCAAACTCACTATTTGTTTGAAGAAAATGATAAATGAAAATATTTTTTTTTCAATTTATAATTACTTAAACTAGTAACTACCTTACTACTAAATATTTTTTATCAATCAATCAATGACAATCTTATCAATATATGTTTTTCTATGGAAGGAATAATTATACATGAATAGTGTATGCATGCTGGTTCGAATTAAAAAGCATTTAACCCGTGAATAAAAAATTTAAAGTGGAAATGCTTAATGAATGTCTAATTTTTGAAATTGCGATTGAAACTATAGTTCCTTTACTGGAACTGAATGAAAATTAAAACCTGAAAATCTAAACATTTTTTTTTTCGAAATACAATTTCAAATTAAAATAATTCTGCAAAAATAGATTTTATTCTGTCGAGAAAATAAAAATTTTAATTTCAAATGATGGTTTTATTTATCCAAAAATTTCGATTTTATCATGCACAAATGTAAAGTTATAAAAATATAGAATCTTTCTAATTGACTATATTAATAAATACCGTCTGTATACCGAATTGCTCGGTATGAATACATGCATGTCAGATTATTTATGATAAATATATTCTTGTTTAAAATATTATATTATAGAAAACCCTCTTCTCCTCGTCAATTTTATTTTTTGTTCAAATATCTCCAGCATCAAAAGATTTTCAAAATTCAATTTTTAATAAAATGAGTAAACTTTGAATATAGATTGAACCATACTACTTTCTAAAAGTATAGACAGTATATTTTTCCATAAATTATTAATAACTTTGCATCATTCGTTAAAAGTTAAATTAAAAATTGCAATTTTCATCTCAGAGGGAAATAAATGATTTAAAAAAAATAATTTGAATTTCAGTCATTAGAGATAGCAACGCTACAAATAAATTGATATTTTCTTTCATTCGAAACAAAGTTTTTAATTAATTTTCAAGAAGCATTCACTAATTCTTTCTTTATGCTTCTCGATATATGACAAAATATTTTTAGAAAATTTAATTTCCAGTCCTATAGTTTGCAAACTGTTAATGAATTTCATAATTACTCCCATGGATAAAAACAGAATGAAGCCAAGTTTCATTCTCATAATGAGTCTAATGCAATGAAATAATTGAGCAAATTTTTGTATTTCAAACTTTTCAAAGCATTAGTACGATTTGATTTAATTTATATATGCATTTTGGAAAAATATATAAAGAATGAACTCCTACAGACGACACAAATAGCATATTACATGAAAATCTAATTTTTGTATTGAAACCATTTCCACTCATTTTGTCTTTCCCTTCTCATAAAAAATTATCCACATTTTCATAACGTGCTTTATAAAAAATAATCCATAATATTTTATTGGTATGAAAGAAAATATGTAAAAGCAAATAAAGTGGATTTGAGTGTAATTACATTTTTTCAGATTTAAAAACAATTTTTGACTTCGAGAGCTGAAGAATAGAAGTGAAAACAGCTGTTGTAAAGAAATACTAAATTTCTTATAATTCAGCATGAATAAAAGATGAAAATCTATTTCAAGAGGGAAGTTTTAAGGCCTTTTAAAATTTAACTGTTAGTTTTATTCATCGAGTGATTTTTTTCTCATATCTGGTGATCTTTCTAAATTACTTAATTAGTATAAAATATTTAAAAAATTAGATTGAAAAGAAGAAATTAAAAATTATATATTTAAGATTATTATAACGCTTTTTTCTAAAAGCATTATTTATAGCTTGGAAGGTACAAAAGAGTTGAAGTATTTTAAAATGTCATATATCATAATATTTCCAATATTACATATTAAGATTTTTCAAAGGAATCTGCATTTCTCATGTATTCCACAAATCAAAAAGACTATTATATTAAAATGGAACTAGGACATTTTGTTGTCTTTGTGGAACGCAAAGAAACGTTATAATAGTTTATAGATAAGTATGTTAAAAATAATCCACTTACCTTCTATTTTTTAAGCATTGATAGGCATCAAAAATAAAAACAATTAATTATCCAAATGGCAATAAATCCATGGAGACAGATTGTAACTTGCAGATGAAAAAACATAGTTTAATAAGTTGCACGAGAACAAGGAAAAACGTACACATCTAAAATGAAAAAAACGTAAGTGAACAAAAAGATGATTGGATGTTTTTATATTATAGAGTTCTACATTGAAGAACGCCATCTGTTGGGACAAATAATATATATTGTTTTTTACACAGGAAAACACACAAGTGCAATAAAATTTGGGATATATAATCCCCAAATTAATTGTAAAGATAAAGATAAAACATATGACACAATACAATTTAAAAAAAAGAAAGCAATTTACGAAATATTTTCAACTTTATATTATTTGGAAAAAATTTAATCCTTTTAAAATAAATTTTTAGAAATATCAGAATCTAAATAATTATTTGGAACATTATCAAAAAATTCTGTTTTGGCTTATCCACAAAAACAAAATAGGCGAAACTTGAAAAAATTTAATTGGGTTTTATATTTATTTTATTATTATATCTCAAATACTTTGATAGTCATAGTGAAAAGGAACACAGCTTTTGAGAATTATTTGCATATTTCCTCTAAATTTTACTTAATCATTGAATAAAAATATTTCCTTAAATCACTAAGAAACCAATATCTAGAAGAAAAGATTTATGACTCTAAAATTTCATTTAAAGAGAAAATTCCTAAAAATGTTTTTAGAAAAACATTATTGTCTTGTAAAACTCAATTACCAAGAATGTTGGCAATTCACTTTATCAATCAAGTCTATGGAATTAAAACAGCGCACCATCTTAACTGTGTAGTTGCGGCGTTTGGAGACAAATTCTTCTATACCGAAAAATTCACCTCATTTCTACTATGTTGGCAGTGAACATCATTGCTGCTCCAAATAACAGAGAAGCTTGCATCAAATCTTTTTTCTCAAATTTTCTTTCTACCATTTAAATAATGAAATTCTAATATACCTTACTTTTTTATATAACTTTAAGAGATCAACCCTTTAGATATAACTTAAAGAGATCAACCCTTTAGAATTCGGATATTTCAAACGATCATGCGTAGAAAACATTGAAGTATGCTGAAAGCTTAAAAATATTTTAATTCATTAAGTATTCATATAAAGTTCATTCCAGAAAAGTATGAAAAATTTACTTACGAACACCCAAGAGGCATTCACCTGCTCACAATTGCAATTCAGACTGGAATGGGACCATCTTTTGTAATCCACTATATGAAGATAGAAGGATTCTAAAGGGTTCTCTATTAGGAATATTTTTTTTAGTTTAGTTATATTAAAGTCCCATTTTAAAGTAACACTAGGATGTTATTGGGACGCACTTTGTAATTTTGAACCGTTGTCAGATGAAGTGAGCAACACCTGAACTGACACCTTCCCCCTCTCTAAACTTCCACACTGCACCAGCGAAAGGACGTTTGACCCCGACGGATTTAACGGGCACCAGACCTGCTTCCACGACGGTTCTTCGGTGGAATTGGGTCTCGAACCTGAAAATCTCCGGTTCTGAAGCCGAGACCTTGCCACCGCGGCTTCGCTATTAGTGATAATCATCTGAGGCCCAATCTCAATAGCGTTTAATTCTCCTCAGTTCGCACTGGAAAGTTAAAAAAAGTGTTTACAGAACTGTTACTTATTTGACCTTGGGAGTTAAAATGTTGACCGTCTTGATATAACAGAGTAACAAGTTAACCGTCTTGATATAACACAGTAGATGAAACAATTTCTACTTAAGAATTTTGAAACGGCAATTTTAGGTTACAGTATTGATATCATATATTGAGTATATTACGTCTAAACCAGGGGGAGTAATTACCCGATTTACTCTTGTCATTATCTCTCTCCCCTGTATTCAATTTTGAACCTTCATGAACATCACAAGTGCTCAAATTTTATTTTCAGTGTCACTACATGGAATTTTTTCGCTTCGTGATATAATCAAGATACCAAAGCTTTTAAAATTAATAAACGTACAATAGTCTTTTAATGAAGGATTGAAATTAAAATTTGACACAGAAGCACAATTTTAATAATAAGATCTCTTATTTATATACGTCATAATATTTTTTGATTATTCACTATTAGCATAAGGTATTGCACGAAATCAGTCATATTTTGCATTTACTTTTTACAAAAATGATATTTTATATTTAACTTTTTTTTTTAACTTCAGCTTTTGTCAATGTGATGGCAATTCGTTGATGAAAGCTAATTTTTTTCATTGCATACCTAATGTTCTCGTGCAGGTTAAATTTTATTTTTATTTCATGCGAGCTAAATTGCTGATCAATATGATTAAATTATTTAAAAAAAGAATATTTAAAAATAGAAATCTGATTGGTTGACTAAAAACCTTAGCATCATTAAAAAGATAATTTTTTGATCTTCAATATTATTAAATGTAGGTTTGTAATTCAAACTTTTAAGTGAATGGCAACGTTGTTACAATTCTTTTTTTAGTTTAGCGAAAGTGGAAACGCTGTTGTAATATTCCATAAAATAGACAGATGTCAATTTAAAAAAAGCTTGTTAGCTTCTTGCTTTTGTTAAGAATGTCTACTTTACTGGGTAGAATCTGGGATTCAAATAAAGTGAGTGACATTAGCAATCAGATAATATAAAACATAGACTTTAATTTGATATATATAACATTTAATAGATAGATCTTGTGACTTTAGTTAAAGACGTTCGATTGTACGTTAAAATTTGAATGCCAGTCGATATTGTGAAGATATCTTAACTAAGGTTGTAGTGCATTTTGTGTTCTAAGAATCTCATCTACATGTATATGAAGATACAAGCCAATAGATGGTGATCCGTTTTACAGATTTAGTTCAAAATTAAATAAAGATCACTTTAAATATTGAAGCCATGAAACAAATTTCATTTATCTAAGTTATGCTTTGAAAGAACATTTACATGTATAGCATGTAGCATATGTACATAAAGTTTCTCTTTAAGATAGATTTGATAGAAAATGTTATACATATTTGCATTTTAGATGTTATGTAAGGGTAACAAAATTTATTTATATTATATAACTCTGTATTTATAGTAGTCTTATTCGCTTGTTCTCGGATTACCAGACTTCTTGCTATTGAAATTCATTCAAAAGTATGAATACAGAAATATAGGAATTCGAGATAAATATCATATACCAAATTTTATCTGTCTAGTTCAAAGCAGTTTTAAGGTACCATTTTCACATTCAGGCATAATTCCAAAAATGTATACTTTGGACTCTGGGAATTCTGAAGCGTGGAAATTAATCAAAATTTTAAGGTCACATTTTTTGAATTTTCATTGCTCTTTTAATACTAGAAAAAAATTGCTAGCATTCAATATATATATATATATATATATATATATATATATATATCCACTACAGATGAATAAAATTAAAATATAAATATTATTTATAGTTGCTTTATAAATAATTCAGATATTTTCAAGTTTAATTAAGTAGCTATTTGATTTCAGCGTGGTACATTTATCACGTGAATAAATTAAAAAATTATAGTAGATTCTTTATCTGCTGTGTTTTTTCCTGTAAATATTACAAACAATTCATTCACGAGAAAAGGGCGAAGAAATAAACTTAGTTATAAGAAAGATAAGATTTCTTTTGAATAAGTTTAAGATTTTTAAGTTAATTTTGTAATTTTTTTAAGTTATTCTGAGTAAAGTGGCTTAAAGTTCATAAGAGTGTTAAAAGATATTAGATCACTCTTTTTGACAGATATAAGGAAATGTTTGGCGGAATTTGGAAATAAGAGTTCTTTATTAGCACATTATTATGTCTAGACATAATAAATGCGCTCAAGGCTATAATCTTGAGTAATATTCTGAATATTCATTAGAAAAAAAAATCCTTCGCTGGTTATCAAATGAATAGTTCGGAAACTGCAGCCAAAAGAATTATCAAGAAATTGTCTTAGATAAGGTTGCAACATTTATAAGTTTATATAGTGTAACTCGAAAAAAAAATCTTCTCGCTTTTTAAGAAATAAGTCGAGATGATATTTAAAGGTTCAGTTCTAAGATAAAAGATTATATGATATAAAAATAATTTACACTTTCTTTAGTATAACTAAATTAAAACGTAAAAGCACTTAAAAAATTTTGGTGGAATTTAAGATTGCAATGTCAAACTCTCTGATTTACAAGCAATAGTCAATTCCTAATCAGATGCCATTCTGATTTTCTGTGAGGAATAAAAGTTATTAAAAATAATCGATTATTGTATCGATTTCGTTTTACGACAGACGATTTCTTTTATTCAGATGTTTTAAATGAATATTGTAGTAAAAAATATCTTTAATCAAACATAAGCACAAATTTTGTTTAAAGATAAATAAAACCAAATTAGGATCATTTTGATTTTCTTTTTACGGTTGCAATTTGATATATTTTAGAACTTTATTTGACTTTCAGGTGGAAGATTTAGAATTGATTATACGCGACTATAACAGCAATAAGGAAAAATTATGATTGACATCAACTACGAGTGATATTAAAAAAGATATTGTCTTGTAAAACACTGTGTCTAGCTGAGTATTAGTGGATAATTTCGTTAGGTTAAGCGAAAAATGTACTTTTTTTATTATGTGTGCATTTATTTACTTTAAAGCATTAATGTTTTCTTTCAAGCTTTTCTAATATGCAAAGTAATATAAAATTTATAATATCTTCAATCAAATTGAAACCCAGATTTAGATTAAATGTAAAAAAATCCTTAAAGTTTCTATATTTTATAAAATATCACTTGTACTTTTACATGTTTGCAGACTTTCAGTCGAATTTAGAAGCTATGAGCTCAGAAGAGAGCCATAACAAGCATCCAGTAAATAAGAAAAAAATTATAAATTACATCAATTAGTATTAATATTATGATATAGTATCATGTTATTAGAGGTAGTTTCATTGAATTATTTCATTAGTATATTGAAATAATTCATGAACAAACACACTAATACAAACAAATGTATGCATTATATGTAAACAGGCAGATTAACAAATGCCATTAGTATAATGGCATTTGTCAATCTGCCTGTTTACATATAATGCATACATTTGTTTGTATTAGTGTGTTTGTCCAACCTTGTAAATCTTGAAAAGTTTTAACGATTCAGATAACTCTCTTCTAACAATAACACAGAATGTAGATGTTTTTGTTTGTCTGCTGGAGCTCTTTAGTACAAATCATTAAAGCTGTAACTACCAAATTTGTCACAGATATGCTTTAGAATATAGGAATGTGCATCTCGGAACGAGTGTTGTAAAAGTTTAATTAGAATTTTAAGAATTCAGAGTTAAAGTCCAAGGTTAAAGTTTCAAAGTTAAAGTCCTCTATAACTTACTAAAATATTATCGCAAATAATTATTTTTATATCATCTTAAAGTTCATAATAGCCTTTTCTGTATCAATCCAGCTGTCGTCCAAATTTCTCCCTAATTTTATTAAATTTCCAAAAATTGTTTAACTTATAGTTTACAAAAATATTTATTATTATTATAAAAAATTTAAAAAGTTGAATTCCACTATATTATTAAATATTCTTTATAATATATATTAATATATTTTTCAATCACTGGTGGAAGTTCATATTCTCATGAAATTTACTTCCTTCTTATATTTAATCAATTTTTAATGAAATGTATAGTGAAATTTCTTAAAATAATAAATATATAGGAGATATACTCATTAAATTTAATGATTGATTAGATTCATTTTTTTATCGATATGCTTTAAGATAAATGGTTTATTTTTATTTTGATATTGACCATTTCTTGTGCACAAATAGAGTGGATTTGAAGCATAATTTTTACAAATAGTATTATTACAATTCGTAATACAATAGTAATATTACAATTACAATTCGTCTTATTTCGAATGCATATCGCAGAATTAGCAAAGCGTGAGATATTATTTGTTAACAATAATACTAAAACTAGGAATTTGTTTATTTTTACGACCCCTGCCAATATTAACTGGCGACAATATTATGCATGTTACAACTTGGAGATACTGGCATGATTTGAAAATCGCCAAGCAAATTTCGAGCCGTAAAAATAACCCTATGCCTCTTTTTCTTACCCACATACGAAGTACAGAGAAAGTACAGTAATTATCAAAAAATTTGAACTCGAGATTTTGACGAATCTTCACGCTTTAGATCACTCCAAGTTCGAAAGACACATTTTTGGAAAATATCCGTCTCTCTGTCTCTGACAAAGATAACTCAGAAACGCTTTCAGCTAGACGGATGAAATTTAGTAGGCTGGTTTAAAACCAAATTTATAGATTTCTTTCAAATTTTGAGCAAAATTCATTCAGAGAAAGCCAGCCTGTCCGGCTGCTTGAATATAATTTAGTTCGATAACTACAAAACGAAGAGGGTTACATAAATAATAATCGCCACTCAGATTTAATATCTTCAACATAGAAGCATTCCAAATTTTGAGCGAAATCCAACAATGGGTTGACAGATCTGTACTTTCAGAAACATGTAAACGCGATAACTAAAAAATCCGATGACATAAACATCAAATTTGGTATGTTGTTTTGCGGCTACAAGTGTAGTTTTGTGTTAAATTGTTGTTTCAGTCGGTTGGGTAGAACGCGTCTGAAATACAAATTTGATTTTTAGATGTTATTAACAGAATGCTAGGAATTAATCGCCAAATAACTCGCTAAGGATGATGCAACAGATCCAGTAAAGATGATGAATTAGCGCCAAAGTTTAATATTTCGTAAGAATTGTATGCCAGTGTTTTACAAGACGTTCTCTAGTAAATACCTTTAGTAGAGTGTATGCGGGAAAGTTTTAGCGAGACCAATCCGGATGGTTTAGGAGTTTAAAAAATCCTCTAAATGGATTAATGTATAACTTATATTTATTGTTTCTTTCTAGACAACCCTTACCATTGTGACTGTTCCATCTTGTGGTTCCGAGATTGGCTCCAGGCTAGAGGTCAGAACGTCGCCAATCTTCCCCGAGAGACCCGATGCAACTCGACCAAAGAACTTGCGCAGAAACCCATCGTCAAGCTCTCCAACAGTTCTTTCGTCTGTTCTTCATCATACAACCCCACAATGGTCCATCCTCTCCTTGTGGTCCTATTATTCATCACTCTTGTGTTTGGTATGTGTAGGTAATATTCGGGACCTTTGCTGTTTTTTTGTAACTAACCATGTCGAAAAGTAAATCTCCACAAAGGTCATAAACAAAAGCTGATTTTGTCACTCTACCAGCAAGACAAAAATATGTTTTTCTAAGATCAGATGACCAATTTCTTGAGTGCAGAACTTTAATGTGAAGCAGTCAATGCTACAAGACTTTGTTGCAAACATCAAGAATGAGATATTGGAGGTTATCGATGATAACCTAATACGGCATTTCTTCTTTCAAGATAACAATTTCAAAGTTATTAACATGGAAATGTAACTGTTTTGGTCCAGATAAACGTAGTTATTAACTGATGATGATGCATAAGAAGATAACTTTGATGTGTTTTCGTTAATTGTGTACTAAAACAATCTTTTTATAACCGTTTTAATTAAGATTCTGATTACCATTTCTGTGAGCCATTGTCTATATATTACAGACAATAAGTGTGACAAATTCTCTAATTTGGAACCTAAATGTATACGCCAACGTGTATTTTTAGAGTGTGATTAACAATGTAATAATGTCATTTTTGTAAAGTCAGTTACATACTTTCAAACTTTTTCTTCCGTTTATTTGAATAATCGTAAATTGATAATGGTGAATTCGATGACATTTTGGAAGACAAATTCTTGATTCATTATATGTACTTTTCATTTAAAGTAAGTGAATATTGTATTTATTCTATACATCGCTTTATATTCACATTAATATTTTAAAAATATTTTTAACTTCATGAATGAAATATTTTATTGTATTTTATGGTGTCCATTGAAAAATCTTGAAGCAGAAAAAATATAACTAATATATTAAATAACGTAATTAAAAGGAGAAGTATAACTGCCCAAATTGTAGATTATTGATTAAAACAAACTATATTATCTTCTTTTAAATTTCATTTTTTAATATTCCATATCGCTTAAAGCACAGTTCATTCTCGTCAAAATAAAGCCTATATTTTGAAGTATTATCTAATTTAAAAAACCAAACGAATAATTTCTAAAATTAAATTGCAATTTAATTACAAGATTAAAAATTATAATTTTTAAATGAAATATCAAAAATTGAAAAGGTTAACTGATGAAACTCAATTTATCAGTAAAGTACCAAAAATGCTTTATTTCACAGTAAATTAACTTACTAAAATATATATCTAAAACGAAAATGCTACACCTCTAAAACATATGTACAAATTACACTTCAAGTTATTCATTTTTTTTTCAAATGAGAAATTTGCAAATTAGAACAAATTTGAGAAATTCGAAAATTTCGTTCTAATTAGAATAGATATTTCCTTGTACCAAAATTACGATTACATATCTAAGAATATAAAAAATACTGCATAAATTATTGATGTATTTTGTTATACATCTCACATATCAAATAATCGATATCATTTTCAAACTTTACAATTTTATAAAATATTTATTTTATGTACGTTTCATTCATTGCGAAGATTCTTTGGAAACATTATTTGTGGCAAACGATGACGATGATAAATTATATTCATCGACGATGAAAGTCTGCGCGCTCTTCCATTATCAAGCATCTCTCTTTTTGATCGCTGAAACATTTTTTTCCTAATATATACTTGGCAACATCATCATTGCAAAATGTTTGTTTACTATCAGAAGAATTTTTAAAGAGTTAGTTCTTTTTGTCTCGAGCAACATTGTAATAATCCAATAAATAAATAAATATATACAGACTTTGAGCTTTTTGATGCACAATAATTTCTGCATAGAGGTGTACTTCTGTATTTTATTAATGTGTGTCTCTCTTATGGGAAGCCACATGATATCAGTGTACATATCGGTATACACTTACGCGAACTCATCGTGGAAATGTTATTATGGTGTTTTATATTGTATCATGTTTATGTATGTAAATGAATATATGTATACATGTATACATACACATATATACACAATATATATGTATATATACATATAAATGAACCTATCCTTGTTGTATCATTAGCAATAAAGTTATGTCACACTGATATTCATCTAGTTTATTCTGGATTTTAATACATATGTATTGTATGGTTATAAGTAATCAAGGGGAAAGATGTATACTTGAGGTAATTCAAAGCCTCAAATTACATTTTGTATATTTCATTTTTGTGAGAAGTAATTAAGTTTATGTGCTCATAAGATTTCAAATAATAATATAAAGAACTATAATAAGAATATAATAATATATATGTGATTATAATAACTATATAATATAAAGAACTAATAGAAGCACAGCATATCTACAGGAAAAGAGCATTTCGAATATTTGATGTATGATTTTATATCAATTATTTTGAATCCAATCAAGACAGTGCATTTGGGCATAGCGATTTTTAGAATTCAAATGTCAAATTTTATAGCTTTGAAGGTTTAGAAAAATAGTGATCATAAGGTCATCACATTTTTAAGAATATGAAGAAACAAATTATGTAGAAAGAAACATGAGAAGAGAGACAAAATTAAGTTATTTTTATATGCCTTATGATTCCTAAACATTATGACTACATGATTCCTAAAGATTAAGACTAAATACAAAGAAAATTGTTGCTGTCTGTTAGAGGAATTTTAAGTGATATTGAATAAGAGTAAAAATCTAAGCGGAACATAACTGGAATGTTCATCTAAACTTTCTTGCATACATTCCAATAAATGCCTTATCCCCTTCATTCGCAAAAAATCTTGAATGTAACGAATATCTTGTATGGTATTAATGAACGACACTTACGAAATATAGATCTTTGACCTGAATTTAGCTTTTTTTTCTGAATCTATTAAGATAATACGCATTTGGATACATTTTTGTCAGATAATTGGTAGAAAAATATACGAAACTACTATTATGGTCAGAAGATAATATACTGAATTTCATTGATTTAAATCATTGTGTTCAAGTGCATGTGAAAGTACAAGCCGACTGACACCATCCATTTGGTTCAAAACTTGACAAGTATCTTTATTTTAAATACTAAAACAGTGTACCAAATTTTATCTACCTAATTTTTTGTGTTTTGTAATTATCACATTCACGTACACTAGAACAAGAAAACAGATTTCATGTGAAAAGATTTCATACAAAATTTGATAGAAATCTTCAAATACGGTCGTAATTATATAAACCAATTTTCAGCCGTCTCACTTAAAGCATTTTATGTTATATTATTTACTGACAAACATAATGCCAAAAATGCGGTTCTTTTTTTTTTCACGTGGAAATTAAACATGGTGATTTGTTAAGATCTCGAGTTCGAATTAAAATTCTTTCTCTTTATTTCGTATATTAAAAAATAAATGTAAGAAAAAGAAAGGGGCTCTGTAGTCCATAATATATCGGCTGCCGCTATTTTAGAATATGGGAAAAGAATGAGGACAAAAAGAAGAGAAATGAGAAGGAAAAATATTCTATATTAATGAACTTTATTTTATTTTTTAAACAATCTTATAAATTACAAAGACAATTGTGTCTGTCTGTTACAATTCTTTTCCACTTACACATCTCAATAAATGTGCAATATGACTGCGATTGAATTTATATATAGTGGTAAATGAATTATCTTTTCATTAGGGACTTTCCAATTCTCATTCCATATCATTCATTTTTGAAACTTAATTTATGTCATTGTTTCCATATATATTCTGAAAAGTATTCCAGGAAAATATGACATTTTTATATCAATTATGTTTTTCCCCGACTACATTCTGAATAGCAACGCTTTAATTATAATAACAAGATTTTTATTTACATACAATATTGCTTCCAAATCGGGGATTCTAGTCAAAGTATCCTATAAATATTATTTATAATTTCATTGCTTGGTTACGAATATATCTATATGATGTAAAAATGTTGGTGTCTGATTACCATTTAAGTATTTATAGATTTAAGGCGGGCATTCAACGAATTCTTTACATGAGGCTTCAAGTCCTAGTAAAAAATATATTACTTAAGAATAATATTATTGAACAAAAGTGCATGAGTTATTCAATTAATGTCTCAAAAATGAGTTTTATTCGCACTATAAAGGGCTTGGATTGCCATTCAATCAGTAGCACTGTTATAGAGACAGCTGAATGCTAAGATTGAAGACAGTATGAAAATCGCAATCCAATAGAAACACTAAGACTCATAAAATTGATAAGTTGTCTAAACAACAATAGATAAAGATTAGTTTAGTTTAGTTATATTAACGTCCTGTTGTAAAGCAACACTAGGACTATTTTGGGACGGGCCTCGTAATTTTGAACCGTGGTCAGATGACGAGGACGACACCTGAGCTGGCACCCCCTTCTCCACACCAGAACAATGGAAAAAAGGATTCACAATAAATTTCGGATTTTCAGATTCAAGATGAGTTTTAAGTTCTCTTCAAAGATATTTCAAAATAATTCATCTATAAAAAAAACCCAATAAATTCACTCCAGAAGTTCGATATCTTCCTTAATCTTAATCTTCCTTAACAAAATACTCAATGGAAATTTTCATAATCATTGAAAAATCTGAAAAAACACTTGGGAGAATAATTATTACAATATTTAGGTATTTGAAATATGAGACGATAACTAAAGTTTATTATTATATGGCAAACTGAAATTTGACAATCAAATTTTATTATTATTTAATGATTGATCAGTTTATCTTAAAGTTCACCATTTTTGCGTTCATTCTAGAGCTCAGGTTCATCAGCACTTCACAAAATAATGTATGTTTGGTAATCTCCAATTTCATGCATATTTTTTCACTCTAAAACAAAAAATTGTGTTACAATAATTAATATTACTTTATTGCCAAAGTATTCGCATTAATCATCAATTGATCATATAACTATCTTAACATTTTACCATCATACAGGTGTATTCGGAAAGAATGTGATATCAAAATATTTCAAAATTTCATTACCTCTTCCAGTGGAACTTCCATCTGGGTTTGATGCATGCAATTGTGTTTCATCTATATGTGGTTTCCACTAACGTAGGAAATTGAAACTGAACTCAAATGACTCAAACTGAATGCCTTATTTCGAAGCTTTACTGTACAACAAACGAGTTGTGGCTGTACCGATTCAAAAAATACACATTTCAAGATTTAATAATTTCAAGTTCAGATTTCAAATATTACGGATATTTAATACCATTTCTTCTTTACTTTTCCGTACCCGAAAAAATTTTTGTAACTATAAAAACTATCGAACTGAAGATTCTGGATATATTTCCACATTTCACACTTACCCGATTCCGAAAAACACATTTTTGGAATTATGTCTGTCTATGAGTACGATAATTAAAAAAATGTTTTGAGTTTGTTATATCGTTTGCTTAAAATTCCTAAATCCCAAACAATTATTGAACGAAATCCAATCAGGCTAAAGTCCGGCTTTTATGATATAATTTAACACGATAATTACAATACGAAAAGATAAAGATAAAATTTAACTCACATATTTAACATCTAAATTGCAGATATATATTAAATTTGAAATGAAATCCGTCAAGAGGCTGACCATTTATCTGTTTGATCTTTCACAAGCATTTCCAAGATTTATATATATGAAGCTTGGGAGGCGAGTATTGTGATTACAATTATAGTCCTTAGTCATTTTTTAAAATTTTAATCAGTCGGAAAATGTCTAAATACATAAGCGATTATGTCTAAAATACATAATCGCTTTCCTAGTGTTCATATTCATACATTATCAAAATATACATGCTACTGTCTCATTTTGATGGATTCGAAAAAGCTGATGATTTTTATTTCCACTTAGCATTAAATGACAACTCTTAAGTCAGCTTATAATTTTCTTATAAAGATGATATAAATGAATAATTGAATTGGACTTTGGATTCCAAATTAGTAAATTGGATTGGAAAGTAAATTGGATTTTTGATTCCTAAAATTACATTTTGAAATGACAATATCTTTAAATGCACTGGTTTCTATTGAATAAGCATTTTATTTAAGGGTATATTGTCTAAATAACCCCGATTTTTCGGCTTACAATCTGTCGAAAGATTTGATGAATTCAGAGAAGAATAAATCGCCTTCTTTGGTTTTTGATGAATATATGATTCTAGAAAATCATATTCTTCTATAACAATTATATTCTAGAAAAAACTATATATTCTATATATTTTGAAAAATATCCCACTTGGGTAAAAAGGAAATAAAACGATATAATTTTGTTTCTTATAATAAAAAGGTTTTAAATAATCACAAGCAATTTGATAGTTTTACGTAGTTTCACAATATTGGAATTGGAAAGTAAATTGGATTTTTGATTCCTAAAATTACATTTTGAAATGACAATATCTTATAAATGCACTGGTTTCTATTAAATAGGCATTTTATTTAACGGTATGTTGTCTAAGTAAGCATGATTTTTCGGCTTCTCTTTGTCGAAATACATGATGAATTCAGAGAAGAATAAATCGCCTTCTTTGGTTTTTGATGAATATATGATTCTAGAAAATAATATTCTTCTATAACAATTATATTCTAGAAAAAACTATTTATTCTATATATTTTGAAAAATATCCCACTTGGGTAAAAAGGAAATAAAACGATATAATTTTGTTTCTTATAATAAAAAGGTTTTAAATAATCACACGCAATTTGATAGTTTTACGTAGTTTCAAAAAATTAAGTGTAATAATACACCGGCCTTTCTTCGTAGAGAGCTTAAAACTTCCTACCTGTTCATGCGCTTTTAAATTTTCTGACTCTTCAACATTAAAATTGCATATGGGATTGTATACAGGCATTTCTAAAAAAAGAATGCAAATAGTTGAACGAATGTTGATAGGATGCGAGATACGAAGTTATAGATTTGTTATTTGCACTTAACAAAAATAAACTGCAATTAAAAAAAATTAAAAAAAAAAAAAGAAATCTTGCAGGATACTTTATAAAATCCGTTTAAAAATGTGCGCAGTACATTAATTTCTGCTTTGCATTAATTTTCAACATTATATTTTTAAATTTTTTTGAGCAATTTTATTTCTTATTTAAAGTCTTGTATTGATTAGAATGGGATAAATGTTGGAGTGCAAGACCACTGTAATTACTCCGTTAGATATAACTAGTCTTATCGAAGATATTATAATTAAGAGAGATATTAGTTTTAAATTCATCTAAGCAATTGTTCTTTGTATTTAATATATTACATAACTTTAAACGAGCAATTCTTACTCTCTTCTCTAAATTTATTTCGTGCATCTCGGAAACGGTTCTAAAATATTGGATCAAATTTTATATAAGATTTGGCTTTTTAAATTTATGTAGGTGTCTTTCCTGAAAAAATGCGATTTTACACACAAAAGAGCATTTTTTTAAAACTAACTATTAGAACTTGACAATGTCATATAGCAACATCTTATAAATGTGTGTGGTATTTGCATTGTTGCCATAGGAAGATAAACTACAGATACCTTAAAATTTTTGTGAGATGGCGCTGTATGGCATTATCTGAATACGAAAACGTTCGGCTCACATCCAATAGCAACAATGCAATTATTGTGTTAACCGATTCGAATGACATGTTAAACTAAATGCATTCACGATTTTTTTTTTTTTTTAATTTAAAAGACCATTTCATATTGTTACGAATCTGCGATGCGGCTTTCCAGCATAGTTGGTTCCATGGGAGTTCCCGGAGCTTGGCGACCATTTGGCGACTTAGCGACGAATTTGGCGACTTTGGCGCCAAAATAGATTATACCCGAAACATCGAGAATTTTCCCGATCCGTCCCGCAGGAACGAAGATACGCCTCGAACGTTCCTGATTGGTAGAGAGGCTTCCAGCCCCGCCTCCTGAGACCTATAAAAGGAAGCAGCCGCAGCTGCCAGAGTAGTGGTAGTCGGAAGCGACAGAGAAGAGTAGTCGGAATCGACAGGAAAAACTGGCCTTCCAGAGATTAGCGGAGCAGCTACGGAGTCAAGTGAGTGCTGAATTAAGTTGTGCTCTACGGTCTGCATTAGAGTCTGTTGTGTGCTGTTGTCTGCACGTCTCGGCTGAAGAAAGTTGTGTGCTGTATATAGTTGTCGTCTTTGTGTTGTCCTGTGTGTCTTCGTGTAAATAAACGTCGTTGTTTCATTTTCTACTGCCGCCTGCTGATTGAGTGTTCTCCACACCATATAACTCCTACTCCAAACGAACCCCGGAAATTTCGTGACAATATGTAGGTAAGATTGAAAAATATTCATATGTAATCAGTATGAGATTCGTATCTACATATTTTCTCTGAAAAAACACGATTTTAGAAAAACAAAATGGCGTCCTGGTACTAAAATATTTACTAGACTAAAGTTTAGCATTTTACAATTTTAAAACTATTTCAAATAAAACAGTTACAATGTAATTTTTAAATCAATAAATGTTGGAGAAAATACAGATACTGTATACATATAAGTAAGGAAATACACTGAAATATATAGGCATGACGTCGTGTATACTTCAACTGAGATTTATATTGTTAGAAGAGGATTTTTCTGCCTGAAGCCAAAATGACATAAAGACAATTTTGTTTTCCATGAATACAATCATACAACAAAATGAAAATAAAAGAAACTAAACATCTGAACATCAAGTAAAATAAAACTGTATCAAATAAGTTAAAGATATTTGCACAGAAAACAACTAGACGAAAATAATTTTATTTTGAAAAGAAGATTCCAAAATATCTGAACATTATATTTTTTTAGGTTAAATATATTTGCTGAGTTAGATTTGTGTTTTGTTTCAAATATAATTAACAATTCCAAAATAAAATTTAAACTGTGAAACCCTTTCTAACACAATTATAAATTTCTTTTGTATTACCAGAATTCATACATTATTCAAGTCTTTTCTTATTTCGAAAAAGTAATAACCATGCTAAATTTTATTTTAGAAAACATTCAAATCTTCTACTAAAATTATTCAGTATGTGTAGTCTAAGCAAACAAGATATCCTCTTTTGAATTTTCTCCCCTAAGGAATGTGAATACTTTGATTTATTCAAAATCTCCGTGTTTTGCAAATGTTTATTCAGCCAGTGTACAGGATAAGTTTATAGATGTTCAAGTTTATTTTAATCGAAGTTGTTTCCTAGACAAATTTTATGATTTATAAGTTACATATTTGTCTAGCAAGCCTCAGAAAATTTTAGATAACTCTATGATTTTGGAGATAAGCTATACATGATAGGAATATTGAATTGTATTTTAATACTACATTCAAGGATTATATTTGTTGACTTTGCAAGTAAATAGCTTTTTCAACTATATCTCATTGCTTGATAATGTCTTTTTTCAGAGATTCATGTAAACATTTTGCACTTTTGTTTTTCGTTCATGACATGGAAACTATTTTTTTCCGAAAGTATAGCTTTTTTTTTCCTTCTTTCATTTGAGTTTATAATGATGATAATGAACTATAAGCTCAAAAGACTTTCAAATAAAACTGCAATATTTCAAAATTTAATTTAATTTTGTTTAAAAATTTACTATTATAATAAACAAAATTGCAAAGTTTTATTTCCAGTACAGAGAGGGATGTTAGATTTAGAATTTTTGTTGCAACAGAAAGCGAAAAATAGATTTTCATTAAATTTCCTCAAATTCATTTACAATTTAATATAATTCGGCATTTTCACAAAAGTTTAATGAAAATTTTAAAATTATTATTTTATTAATTGAGGGATTTAACAAAAACTAATCAAATGGCTTTAAAATGAAAAATATGGTATTGCATACAATTCAAAAGAAAAAAAATTGATAATTAATACAAAAAAAATCTATCAATTCGATCTGTCAGCCTGCTTGTAAAGTGCCATAAGTAACAATAACAACATATATCAATCCATTTCATGTAATTCAATCTACTGCATAAATCATACTGCAAAATAATATATATTTTTAAGATATGAAAAATTATTCTAATTCTCATTTTTAATGTTTTGTTACCTCATAAGGTATATTTTTTTATTTACGTAGGTAGATATAAATTATCTCTGCTAATAAAATTTATTTAAAATATTTTCATCAATTATTTTTATATTTTTAATAAAAACATATCATTGGGTTTTCTTTTATTCTATCTGCACTGAAAAATAAGAATAATAAATGGAGTTTTTATTGTATACTGTTAAATAAAAGAAATATGGTATTACGTTTTAGACGACATCACTATATATATAATTATATTAATATGAAAAAAATTATCAAAAGTATAATATTTAATATAATTAATAATTAATTACGATTCCATTTTGTGCGTTATTTTTAAAAGCTTTCTACCAATACACCATTTTCAGAATTTCTATGCTTCGTATTCATACCTAAAAGAAATTAAGAGACTTAATTCTAAATAGAATCTTCAAAATCTTTCCTTTGAAATAATTCAGTTAGTCAAATGAGTTCATTTAATTAATTATCCCAGACAGAAAGGGAGGTCTTATGTAAGATGTGTTTAATTTTTACATTATTTTTTTTAATTCTAGAATTATTATATTTTTATAGAGCTTCTAGGAAAGAATGAATATATTTTTCTCACATGCAAGAATACCTCAGAATAATTTGGTAAAAGTCTGTAGTTAGGAAGTGAATGTTTTCGAGAAGTAATTATTATTCTGTCTCTGTACAAAAACTAGACTTAGATTTCATTTAATTTCATAAAAAAGGTTTCATGCATACTTGCAATTTCAGTTAAATAATTGAAGAATAAATAATTGTTTATATACTTATGACAAATGATTTTTAACTCCCCGAGCTGCTCAAAGCGCAAACTGAATCCACCTAGAGTTCGTTGTTTATATACCCATCTATAATTGCTCATTTGCATGCCAATAGAATACCAGACCACAATTTAAAGTTACTAATGCAATCAATCCAATTGAATATATTTATTTTCACCAATTTGTAATATTACATTTTTGCACAGTTACTGTCACAATTAAGAAGAGAGATTTACAGTTATTTAAATGGATGAGAAATGGCCCTATAATTTGGGGACCATTTGGCGATTTTGGCATCAAAATGAAAGTTTCAGAAAATATAAGAAATATGGCAATATCACTATTAAGAGCTGAATTTCAGTGATCTTTATATATTTTTAAATGCTTTAGCGGAAAATATATATAAAATGAGTCGAATAAATTATCTCAATGAAATGTTTACAGAACGATCTCTGCAGTTTTTTTTTTTTTTTTTTTTAATGCTGAAACTATCATTCTTTGCTTCTAATTAAGAGATCAGATGCCTGCTGGTGTGTCGTTTATTTCTGCAACTGCTATTTTTTAAACGCTTCCTGTATGTTTTGATTTTGTTTTTCAATTATTCTTATGAAAAAAAGGTGTGTTATTGAGCTCGATTTACTTCTTGAAATGCCCTTTCACCGGTTGATAAAAGTTACATTATTTTTTTGCTTTTCTTTCAAGCTTTATGCTTTTTTCCCTTATTTCTACCTATTTTTTTAGGTGTAAATTGAAAGAAAACGAGAGAAAAAAACGTACCTTAAATGGAAAGACCTTTAAGGAAATAGATAATAAGAATTCAGTCGCTTAGCTAAAAAAAATTATATTCCTAATTTTAAATGCATGAATCCTCATCTTATAAAGATGTATCATTCATTTTGAGGGTTCATTTTGAAGAATAGAAAAATCTCAGCAATATATGAAAATTATGTCCACTTTCTACTACACTTCAAAAGATCCACCGTCTACTACACTTCAAAAGATAAAAGATATTAAACATTTATGAAAATTATGTCCACTGTCAACTACACTTCAAAAGATCCACTGTCTACTACACTTCAAAAGATAAAAGATATTAAAAATTTATGAAAATTATGTCCACTGTCAACTACACTTCAAAAGATCCACTGTCTACTACACTTCAAAAGATCCACTGTCTACTACACTTCAAAAGATAAAAGATATTAAAAATTTTTAGAGAAAAGTGATGGAAAGTATATCAGATTAGGCTGAAATCTATTGGGAATTCCACTCCATGGATAATGAAATATCGTATTCAAAGCTATATGAGTCACTTCAAAAGATCCACTGTCTACTACACTTCAAAAAATAAAAGATATTAAAAATATATGAAAATTATATCCACTGTCTACTACACTTCAAAAGATAATATGTTTTTAAAAGACCCAGGGTTTATCGTTTTCTCATGCTTTTTATGAAAATATTAAAATATCTAGTATCGTATCATACGATAAATTTCCTTTCTATTGAAACAAATATATTTTTGTTATCTGTAAAGAGATTTTCAAAATTTCTATTATAATAACAAAAAACAAAATTAATAAGATATTAGTACTTACAATAATTACCTTTTAAAGAAAAACATAAATGTTGATCTCGATATATAGGACTAAATGCATTCGTCGTAAACTCTAGATAATTCAAACTGCTTACTTGAGAACTCTTACCATATAGTACATTATTTTCTGGTTTTTATTTGTTAAAACTAGCTGAAAGACTTGAAAAGTGATAAAGAATTAGTTTAAAGGAAACCTTAATTTAAAATATGTGCAGTAAAGTATGAATGGATTTTATCCCTTTAAATTTTTTTCGCAACTTAAATAAAGATCAGATTATTTTCTGAATTGATTAAAAATAAATTTCTGTTGAATTCTCTATTTAACCTTTAATTTTTTTTAATAAATTGGTATGAAGAATAAATAGATAATACGCTTAAGGAGTAGATAAAATTTAATTTTGCTAGGAATAAAATAAGTCTTGGGTTTCGTTTAGTTTAGTTACATTAACGTTCTGCTTTAAAGCAAGACTAGGGCTATTTTGGAACGGACCTAGTAATTTTGAACCGCGGTCAGATGACGAGGGTGACACCTGATCTGGCACAACCCTCTCCACATTTTCACACCACACCAGTGGGAGGACGTTTGGCCCTGACTGATTTAACGTGTAACAGCCCCCCCCCCCTTAATGATGGTTCTTCGGTGGAATCGGGTCTAGAACATGCAACCCTACGGCTCACCAGCCGGGACCTTACCACCAGGCCAATGCGGCCTCAAATAAAACTTGGGAAGAAGGCATCTAAAAAAATAAACTGATGCACATAAACTGCAAAATCTTCTTTTGAAAATCTCTTTGTAGGTCGAAAAAATGCTTGTTAAAGAAATGCGTATATATACATATAAATCAATCTGAAATCAGGAACCAGAATAATATCCAAACGGTCGACTTTTCAGAAAAAAAAAAAAAATGTTGAAAATTAAAGTCTGTCTCAAGTGTTGAAATACGTATTCTATACATTTATTACGCAAGTTGTTCCAAAATTTGTCATACATGATATATCCAGTTTTGTCACCTTAAAATTAAAATTTTATCTCAAATAAAATGCCCGAATATTTTTTTCTTCCTGATAGATCAGGAAAATCACCACTACACTCATAAACGTTGCTATTTAATTTTTCGAGAGGAAAAGTCAGCGCAAAATAAAAAATAATTAAAAAACCCTCAAATTCATTACTTTATTTAAATAAAAATTCGCCTTTTTCTCTAAAATTCAATCATTATTACATCATCTGAAATTTCAAAAACAACGATTATAGAATTTCCCCCCCCCCAGAATTCGGACAGACGGAAATATTTTTTTTTCAATTACGCTATCTTTTTCGGTAACGCTGAATGCTTTGAGTAGTAATACAGCTAGCGATCATACATTTATACCAGATATCCCGCTCTGTAAAACAAGTAATTAACCGATATTTCAAACGTTTCGCTCTGATAATTTTTTTAAAAATCTACTCTTGAGCTAATTAATTTATCTTTACGTTTAATGATTCGTTTTATAGGGTATTTTTTATACCTATAACATTCCTTTTTTAAACAATTTTCTCTCAGATTAATTGATTTTCATCTAAACATCGTTGTTATTGTTTTCCCTTTCCCTCCTCCCTCTTATCCGCTCCGATAACCAGGAGCAAATACACTGACCTATTTTAGATGTCTCACCCAATAACTTACAGTAATTAAATTGCTATAATATATTTTCTAACATTATTAAATATCATTCGTGGCCATTGCTGCTCATAATTCAATAATTGCATTTGTAATCAAACACGAAAAAACGTTTTACCCTGTATGATTACTACTGATTAAAAACACCTTTTCTATATTATTCTAACTATAAGAAATTTAAACTTTAACTGGGGACGTGCGGTCTGTGAGACCACCAGCGATGGATTTTCTGTCACTCCTATTCTATTTTTAGCTCAATTGAATGGATTGACCCTGTAGCTTTCTGTTTTGTGACCTTCAATACACATGGACTTTTTCAACCGATTTCAGCGGATACTTTTTAAAATAATTCAGTAATTTCTTCGAGTGCGGTCTCTAAGACCGCACCTCCCTGTTAGTATCCCAACGCTAAACAAGGCTTAGCAGATTGCTCTAAAACTTAGGCCTTGAAATATCATCCAGTTTACTTATCCTATTATGAAGCAGTGTTCCAGACACTTTTAAATAAAGCAGAAAGTGATATTAGTGATAAGGATAACTGTACAGAAGAGTTTTTCGATGAAAGTTCGCATTCAACTGATTCTGATGTGTATGCTCAAACATAATTAATTTTTCTAGTGATAATGTATTTTGAAAAAATTATAAACTATATTAATATACCAAGATATATATATACAGAATTTATAGGTTGATTTTTATACTAGTTCTTAACCTGTATGTTTAAAATGCCCTATAAATCCGGGCTATGAAAGTCACACAAGCCTATAAAATAAAGGCCAATTTTACCCATTGTCATTTTTTAAAGTTTATCACATAATCGTTGAATTTTATATTATATTGTTTTCTATATACCTTCATATACTCTAAAAATAAATATGATTTAAAAAGTAAAAAAGTAATATGCTTTTTCATGAATATTAGTTATTGTAACATGTAATTTGAGAAGAAAATGCATGTTCCAACGTATTTACTTTTTTCAATGATAATATATTTTGAAAAATTTCTAAAACATATTTATACATCAAGAAAAATATCTGCAAAATATACTGGCAGTTTTTCATACTAATACATTCATTAGAATATTTAATTTGAGTGTAAATGAAATGCGGTCTCGTAGACCGCACCTCCCCAGTTAAGTCCTAAAATTTTACCTCCCCAGTTAAGGGTTAAGCTCATGATATTTCATGCATCAAAACAATGCCAAGATAACATCTGTAGAGAAAATTGTGATTTTGGTGAATTTCCTTATCAGTTATCTAGTCCAAATATGTGTATAACTGAATGTTGTTATTTATTGCAATAGCAGTAATTATTTGTTATAATAAATCTAAAATTCAAGTCACACTATTAGGGATGTAACATTTGATAATTAATATACAGAAGGCTTCCAGATAGCAAAAGCACAATTTTATCAATCTTTGCTCAAATTTATTTTGGAAAAATTATAAAATGTGATCTTAATAATTACATCAAATAATTAAATGATAAATGGGATTCAAACTTACAGGTTTCCTAGCTGCAAATGTTTTCTCTTATTCCATAGAATATTCGAATGTAAATTTGTTCTCCAGTTGAAAGTAAAGAAATAATCATTCTGATACCTATAAGAAAAAAATAATTCCTTAGAATCCTAATTTAGAAATTAAAATAAATGTGGAAGAAATAAATACTTTTTCAAAAAATTGAAATTGTAACCTATATTATCTTTTATATGTTATACGATGAAAAATAAAATAAGTAAAGGGACTTTTGAAATTTCTTTTTCAGGAGTTTGGTAACACTGCTAGTACTCAGCGTTGAATTAGCGTAACCGCCAACACATGTATGCAGCGTGTCATTCTTATTCTAGCTTTAGTCTTTGGGGTACAGCGAGTCGTTGAATACGGCCTACTACAAATACGAGCCGAAATTATATTTGTGAAATTGTGAACAATGAGAACTCTTGTGAACTAAATTGAAGCCTGTAATTAGATCCAAAAGGTGTGAAAAAGTCTCATTCTGCAACAAGATAACCCTTGACCACAATCTACACAACGAACGGTCGAAACAATCAAGGAGTTGGGATTCGAAAAGCTGGAACACGCGTCGCAATTTTCATACCTGGCTCCAAATGATTTTCATATGTTTGAACCAATGAAAAAAGCTCTAAATGGAAGAAGATTTGCAACTGAGGAAGAATTCATTGAAGCTGTGCAAAACTGGCTACAGATGCAATCGAAAAACTTTTTCCTCCACGGAATCCAAAAAAACTTGTGAAACAGTAGAAAAAGTGCGTTGAAGTCCAGGATGGTTTTGTAGAAAAATAATGTTTCATTAATTAAATAAATTAATTTTTTTTTATCATTTGAATAAATGAACTGTTTCACAAATTTCCTTTTTGTTAACTCTCCCTCGTATAAAGTGTTAAAAATTATGTTATATAAAGTGATAAAATAATTCTTTTAACTTTATCAAGTAATTGAATTCTTAAGGTAAAGGAATATAATAACTTTCCAATGATTAGGTTAATAATAATAATAATAAATTGCACTTTGTTTAATATGATTTTCTTTAGTTCAAAAAATTCAAGCGGAAAATTTCTTCTGCAGAAAAATCAAAGAACTATTTCTCATATAAGACAATAATACTAATAGTAAGTTCATATATTCTAATGTACTAAATAAAATAAAATATCTGTTAAATAAAAAAAAAATATTTATGAATTATAATTATGAACATTATATATATAATATATATATATATATATAAAGTGTTAAAAATTATGTTACGATGTTATTAATTATGTTACGATAAAATTATGTTCATGATGAAATCATTCTTTTAACATCATTAAATAATTGAATTCTTAATTATTTAATGATGTTAAAGGAATACATAAGATGTATTCTTTCATCATCTTTAAATAAAGATGTTAATTATTTAATTATGTTAAAGGAATACATAACATGTATTCTTTCTACATCTTTAAATAAAGATGTTAATTATTTAATGATGTTAAAGGAATACATAACATGTATTCTTTCAACATCTTTAAATAAAGGTGTAATGTATTCCTTTAACATCATTAAATAATCGAGATTGATTCTTTCAACATCTTTAAATAAAGATATTAATTATTTAATGATGTTATTCAAGGAACACAATAACTTCCAATAATTATTTTACTAATAAAAAATAGCACTTTAATAAGACTTTTTTTAAATGAAGAGTCAAGTTTAAACTTTCTTTTGCATAAAAATCAAAGAAATATTTATAATATAAAGTAAAAAATAAATTCTTAAATCCTAATGTGGTGAATAAATGTATTAAATAAGAATAACAAATTCTTTTTTATGAATTACATATAATATACACTTAAAATACAAAAAAATTATTGTATAAATAAAATAATACAATCATTTCAACATCATGAACAAATTGAATCAAAGCATTTTTAAATACACATTAGCTTTACGATTCACTTTCGAGAAATAAAGATTTACACATTTGTTCAATACGAAGTTCTTTTCCCTAATTTAATAGAACATTCAGATGGAAAATTTCTGATGGACGTTGAAGGCAAAGAAAGAAGAATTCTCTCACTTAGGGAAGAAGAACATACTTTAGAATTCCAAAATTTATGAAATATTCTCGGACTGCAAAATACGCCCATCCATATTTGAAGAAGATTCCATTCCAAAATTCAGTTATAGTCTAAGCGCATCAATGTCAAGTTTGGGGAAAAAATATATACATATTTCGCGTCTTTTTCGAGCCGAGGAGTGGGGCGAAAATCTTTTTGATACTTCTTAACTCCGAAACGGTGGAAAAAAAGTAAATCCAGCTCCCGTCAGACGAAGTGGATTGAAATTTGGAATAAATATATAAAGTGCCGATGAAATATGACTGTGGAAAGACAGATCAGGAAACATTTACATAAAAAAAGTCATTTTTCTCGGATTATGGTATAGGAATCAACCAAGTTATGCGCTTCTAAATTTTATTCCTGAGTTTTTCTTCTACAGTCTTCTATCAGCTTCGAATGCAAATCCTTGTGGATTCGGCATAAAATGTTTTTAAGCCTGTCGATATTATGAAAATAAGTATTTGGGGGAACTTTGAAGGGTAGTAGGGGATTTATTTTTTGGAAGTAAAGTTAATGTTTTCTCTGACAGAAATAAGGAATATGTTTTAAAGTTTTATCGCTGTTTATGTAAAATAATCATCTAATACTTGTCATTAAATAGTAATAATATGATTTTGCTTAAATATGATATAATCGGTTCAATATTTGTTAGGTTCTTATTTAAACATTAAAAAACTCATTTTAAATTATTTAAATAATAAAGAAAATTTTAAAAATTCTATATTATAATATACTTAATGACTTATATGAGTTTATACTTAAAATACATATTATATAAATAAAATACATATTATATAAAATAATATGTAATATTTTTTCGAATCCTGTCGGCTAAATTATATGCAACATATTCTGGTTGAAGCAGAATTCAGGTTTGAAGACATAGACGAGACGTTATACTTTTAACTTCGTTTTATTCTCTTTAATATCTATCGTGGGAAAGCAATTTATTTACAAGCAGACGCAGTGTGGCACAATAGCAGAAGTATGAAAGTAGCGAAAAGGGACGAACAAATGATCACTAGTCTTATATAAAATAGGATTTCCGGCCACGCGCCAATGGAATACATATGCTGACCTCTGTCAAGGGCAACTAAAGTATCACTTTCATTTGATACGTAGCGCATTTTTTTTTGCAAAGGGATTAATTATACCGAAAGTGGAATTGGATCACGAAATAAGAGAATATCTTAGAGTGAAGTTATTATGGTCTAAATTCAGATAAAGTTTTGGAAATTAATTTGATTTAAATGAAGAGTTTAAAATATCATTGCATATATATATGAGTCTATTTTAATATATGGTGTAAGGATTATTCATTCAAACAGAACAGTAATTTTGAGACTTCAGGACAGTAATTTTGATTATCACCACATAGTCTAATATATATTTTATAATTTGATATTTCAGTGACACTTCGGATAAGTCCAATTACAGTTTAAATGTCTTAGCTTTAGTAGAAAATAATTCCTTTTATGAAAAATATTACAAAGATTACAATTATGCTTTATATATTTTCTATAATCCAAAAAAAAATATTGGAGCAAAACCGAAAAACTCAAAGAAGGAATATTAAAATCCAAGCAATGTTTTAATATGCATAATATTTTAAAGAATGTTCAGAAATTTTCTTACTTATGATTCTCATTTAATTTTAAATTCTTTATAGCACTATTTCTGGATCTCATCACATTAATTGTAAAAATATTTGCTTTTTTTTAAAATACTATAAGTTGCGTTTTAATTTTTTTTATTATCTTTGACATCACAGACATCAATATATTTCATATTTTACTATTATAATGGTATGTTAAAATCAGTATCAGATGACAACACTCATACTTAATCAAAATTTAATTATTATCAATTGATAAAAAATAATAAAATTCTAAAAATACAAAGATAATTTTATTCGACTGGAACATTCAAATGATACGAATTTCTGAAACTGCGAGAAAAGATTGAAAAATCCAACTTAAAGTGCCATCATTACTAACAACATTAAGCAAATGTGTAATTTTACTAAGCATTTTGATCTCTTTGAAAATGCAATATTCTAATAAATAGCAATAAAACTTATGTTAAAACTTAATAATTAAAACTTTTGATATTATTCTCTGTAAATAAGTTTTAATGGTTAGTCTGAAATGTTTATCTATTTGAACACATTCTCGCGGAAATACAGTTACTAAATAATTGTTTTGATGATGCATCTTAATATGTTGGGGAAACATTTTGAAAAATCGTCAAACTACTGTTTTACACAATACCATCATAATTTAAAATTTAATTTAATATGAATGCGCATGTGTAAATTTTTGAATTATTGTATTATTGAAACAAGAAGAAATATATTTAAAGTTTTTAAAAATCTAATTTAAGACTTGCTACTTAATTATTCACATTCCTTTACCTCTTTGAATTTATCAACGATATTTTTAAAGTTATTAAGTTAAACTGCTTTTCGCCAGGGCGAAGGAAAGATTTAAATTCTGAGTAAAATTTCATTTACATCTTTCTTTACTAAAACTAAACATCCAAAATGTTCATAATAATAATTTGTTGTATTCTTTAATCTAATATTAGAATAAGATTAGCAGGCAATATATTGTTACAGAACTTCAATTCCACTTAACTCGTAAATTTGCCGGGTTCTATCTAATGCCTGTATGGTGGGAAAACAATCAACAGGCCTCAATAACGAAAGGCGACTTTCAATAAACACGGTGACACAGACAACGAATACAAAGACAACAAATATACAGCAGGGATGAACACAGGAAACACAGCAGCACACTACAACAAAAGTAGCCCACAAGTTGTAATAACAACCACAGCATGCAAAGCGGCCAGACAGAATTCAGCAGGAGGAGGGAATTTACTTAACTTCAGCTTACGGTCTCCGCTAACGCCTGCAATTCTCCGCTGTATTCTCGATTTAGCTATATTCAACTGCCTACTCACTTCTACACGGCTGGCTATTCCACACACGACTCGATGCTGCTTCCACAATAAACACCAAGACTCGGCACACATCTCAGTTCAGCAATCGTTTGAGCTCCACACAACGCTTGTTCTTCGATGGACTATTCTGCCATTACTTCTTTATCCTCTCAACGACTCTATTTACGACTACGACTGACTACAGCTTGAGACTGCTGACCTTTTATAGTTGGGAAGTTCGCAGAGAAGTTTCAGGCCTATCTCGGTTCCAATTCTCTGAATCTCTAAAATTCTCAAAGTTTCCAGTAATATCTTTTTGTCGCTAAAATCGTCAATTTCGTCGCCAAGCTCTGAGATCACCGACACGTCACCCAATTAGCCCCCAACAGAGCTGATCATAAAACGGCCTTTCCAGTGATTGAACTAATCACAATGGGAAGCAACATTGCAGGTTTATAGTAATATTCTATTGGGTATGTAAGGTGATTGGCAAAATCAGTTTTAGCCCTTTAATTTAAAAACGCTTTCTCATTTAATCATGGAAATAAAGTGACTATGTTGGATTTGATACAAGTTATAACAATCCCGGCGACGAAATAAGGATGTTATAAAAATATCGGATTCTGACCAAAAAATTAAATTTGAAAATTGTATCTTATACCATAATGCCATAATAAAAATAAAGGGAAAATTTCATGGATTTTTCTGTGAAATCGGTGGAGATTTCTGCGATTAAAATTATGAATTTTTCTACGACTTCAAAAAGAGTTTGTCTAAAATTAAAATTTTTTCCTTGTATACTCCCCCGACCCTATTTTTGCTGACTCCCTTCGTTTTTCAATTTGATTTCATGTTGCTTAGACCGGAAAAACTGTATGATAATACCTGTAAAAAACTAATAAACGATGAATACGTGTACTTATAGAAATATTCATTTTATTATAGGTGCAAATTACATCCCTGGCTGTACGAGACGTCTTTTTGAATTCAAAGAGTTTAAAAGGATTTTACCGACTATACTGAATGAACTTTTGTTAAAAGTGAAAAAATGATGACATTTCTTGAAATTTGAATAATTTTATTCAAACCTAATTAATGAATTATCTCTAAAAACATTATCGCAGGATATTTAGAGGAATTTTCATACACAAAATTTGCAATCATAATTTTTAATGGGTGTACAAAATTTCACAGTCTACACAGTATTTTTTTCATTAGATTTTATATTTTATCGTTACATTATAAAGAAAATAACTATTTAAACGTCATATTTGTTTAAAATAAAGGATTCTTTTATTGGAATTTAAACTCCATCACTTATTATAAAGCGAATAATAATAATCGAAAATGTTTTATAGTCAACCCTGATAGCAGTTTGTAATGTTATCTCAAACAGTTCCGATTTTTTCTTGAATTTCCTTTTTAAACAAAACCAATTGACGTCACAATTATTATATGAATAATGTAATATGGCTTATTGTTCAGAAGCGTCATAAATATCGAAATGGGAAATATTTTTCTAATGCAAAACCCATTGGAAAGTGCAGTTTTATATGATATTTTCCAGACATCCATTTGTATGTCTGTATCGCTAATCAATGTGAATTCGAATACGACTGTTAGAAAAGGAATTTTTCGTAGATCCATTCTTTTGTAAGAATATCTGAGAAAGATTTCTTTGCTTCAGTCTCAAATTACAGAAATATTGTCTTTCAGCTCTTTGTTTTACAATCAGGATTTTGTTGACTCGGAACATACTTCTTAGGAGTAGCTGAAATATTAATATTGATGTATGGTTTGTATATTTGTATAAGCCGAAAGCTCTAATAAAAATGAATAGTATTTCACGAAGAATAATATTATCCTAATGGCTTCAAATTGTATGTTACCATATACTCTGTTTTCCACTATTTAATGTTGGTTTGATTCCAGAAAATGTACGGTATTATATTCTTGATTGAAAAAAAATCTGGCATTTTCTTTTATTCCCCAGAATATCTCTACTAATAATAAAGATGAAAGTGCGTTATGTATGTGCATGTGTGTATTGGAACTCTCCAGACAATAGATTTGGTTTGCAGTTTCGAAATTTGATACATGTATTTTAGAAGGCAGAAATGTGCATCTCAAAGAGAGATTTTGAAACATTAATTAGAATATAAATCAATTAAAAAGTAAGAGAATTTTTGGCACTTTTCCGCAATAAATTAAAAAAATATCACAACATAAAAATAAACTGAAAATCATTTCAATTTTTTAAAAAAAAATTAGTGATACAAATTTAATTGTCATATAAGTTTTTCTTGAAATTTGACAGTTTAAAAATAGTTTTCCCTTAATATCCAGCTATAAATTAATTTTCACCTTGAAATTCAAATCGTTTTCATCGTTTCATCAAATATTTAATCACTTGATTTCTTCGATTGTTGAAAGTGAAAAAAGAGAAATATTGTTTAACACTGTATGGTTTTCAAGACGAATAAAAATGTGAAATTAAAACGCTACAAAATTTAAAAGATGTATCAACCGCATATTTATGCTTTTAGTAACGATATGTGATATGACTGGTCTTCATTAAGATGATCCACGTATATAAAGAACAGAACATACGAAAGACAGTTGAAGTTATGCGCCTTTAATATCTGACAACTTGAGGAAATAATGGATATTAAATTATATCGAAATGCTTTAAATAAATTACCCAATATTCACAATGAATCAGCGGGTCGTTAACGGCGAATATATTATCATTTGGTATTTAGTATGTATCAAACCAGTTCTATCAAATACTTATTTGGCACATAGTAAAATTATATTCCAAATTTCGTCCGTAGAAGTCCAACATAAGAAAAAACATATTTTCATGACGAGGAGGAGATTCAAGAAGGTTATAACCTTAAAGGGTGACTGCTAAAGGGATTATTCGACAATGAATTGCAAGCTGATATTAGAAATTATTGCAAATATGAATTCCTGGCAATTATATTGTCCAAGGAAATCTAATGAAAACTTAGACGTGTTTACTTTAAGGTATGCGCTTAAGACTAAAAGGGAAAACAATAGTTTAGCCTTCATGGTTACAATGGCAAAGTTTTAAAATACTTTTTTTAATGTGATTCTTGTAAAGGAAAACTATGAATAACGTTTGCACTTTAACCCATTAACCGCTAGTGTTGCGTTGACGCAACGGTCAATATAAATAAATATAAAAAAATAACGATTAAACAAATTTTTAAATAAATTACAGTTTTATGTTAAAGAATAGCACTACTAACAAATCAGTGAAAAAATTGACTTCAATAAATTATTTTACACCTAATAATCGATGTTTTACTTTAAGCATTTTTTTGGTTCAAATTTCCAAACTCATTTTTTCTTAGAAAAAATAAAAATTAAAAACAAATTAGGGTTTGTTTGTGAAATACATTAGCTAAGGTTACTCTTTGTCAGTACATTCCACAAAACAGATGTTTCTGTGGGGGATGAGGGAGAAGTAAAAACAGGTGCTGCGTTCTCGCAACGTCAGCGGAAAGGGGGTAGACTATTATCCTTCTTGAAAGATTTCATTTCAGTAGTGTGTGTCTTATTGGTAGCAACTTTTTTTATCCTCTGTGGTTTAAAATGCGTAGAACAAGATATCTTACGTTAGAAGAAGCTTTGGAAAAAAATTTCGAACGCAATTCAGATGACGAAGATGCAGATGAGACCGATATTGTTGTCATACCTCCAGAAACAGCAGATGCTAGTGATAAAGAAGAAGGTAATGGAAATATTTTAAATAACGATAATGAAATTTTACCTAGATATACTGCAGGGGAAGTTCAAATTCATGTAAAGAAGAAGTTAGATCCTCCCAAAAGTTCTGCTAAAAAAAAACAGAAAAAAGGAAGAATTGCGATGGATAAGAAGGGAACCAATTGATTGGCCTCCAATAAAATTCCAATAAAAAAGTTGGTATTTCCATTTGAAAATTTTAAAATTTTGCCACTGTAAGCGTAACTGTTAGAATTTAACTTTGGCTGTTTTTTATATGATTCTTGAGCAGCTACTTCTAAATGCCTGGAATCAAAATTTTATTTCGTTCTTGGGAATGCTATAATATTTACGGTCTCATATATCAAGATAGTTTTTTTTTATAACCATCTTGTATTTTCTATAAGAAAGTGTAAAGGTTATATGAACGTCATAAATTCCATATCACAAGAATCAATTGCAAGATACTTGAAACATAACAAATCTACAAATTACACATAGGTTAGCATCGAGTAAGAAAGAAATGCTTTACTTATTTGGTCCAAAGAATTTAAATTTTCATGGTTATCGTACATTATAAAATTCAAAGAGCTCTTGATAAGGACTCCCTTACTGTGATTTCACGGTAGAATTCCGATTTCCAAACCCCGTCTATTGTATTAAGGAAAAAGATAATCGTTCAATGTTTTGGAAATGCGTTCGCTCAAGAAGATGGTTCAGCATCCGAAGATTGAGTTCCGTTCATCCACAACAAATCGAACGAACGAATTCTCCAGAACTGAAGTAGGCGCTTAGCATACATGAACGGATTTTTAAGAACCCCTTTCCTCCACAGAAAACTCATTTCGTCCAACTTGAAAATTTCACGAGGGCCAGAAATTCATTTCGCTGGTTCTTCCTCCTATTTCATCACTCGGCTAGGAAATGGCGGGCATAAATTCGATTGATGCCCCACCCCCACCCCTCCCACTACACTCGCTTGGTAAGGAAGTAATTTTTCTCCAGACCGCAAAAGATTTCCCCCTAGGCCCCCTGCAAAAGAACAAGTCAAGAGTTGGAGAGAAAAACGGAAACTCATTTTCTTGTCATATGGCGTCTCGGAACATATAGAGAAACATGGGGAAGAAATGTTCGAGATGTGAATTTGAAGTGAGTTCCATGTGGCACATACAGACGGACAGGCAAATGGGATATACGGTTAAGTTGATCATTATCCTTGCAATTCGCTTTGTGGTGTGTGGTGACCCTTTACATTTTATTTTTCCTCTTATCCCCTTATACATGATAAAATAAATGGCTAAAGATTAACATGATCATAGTTTACTCCAACAATTGAGTAATTAAACTCATGGTTTGATTTTTTTGCACCACATTGAGCAACATTTGGTACTCTGCTTGTTTTATTTCTAATGAATTCTCAATAAATGCATAAATATACAATAAATTCTAATGAATTTTCAATATAAACATAAATCTCAATACATATCTAGGCAAAGACAAAGCGTATGCAGTATTTATATAAAGCAAAAAATTCCAATATCTTTTCAAAAACGTCATAACATATTATTTTAGGCTTGATAAATAATTTTGAATACACCATTCATTGCATTCTGGGCTTTATATAATGCAATATAAAGAAAGAGTGTCCATCTGTTTGCCGGTTTTATTTTCTGATATCAGTTTGGTTATAGATATAGTGTCCTTCAACGATTTCATTATCATTTTATTATGTGTCCAAAAATAATAAAAATATGTAGATAATGATTTTTAATAAGAAATAATATATGAATTGTGTCAAAAGAGCGTTAAATACTGAAATCTATTTATTCGACGATTTTTCTATGTGATGGCATTTGTTTAAACATGTAGTTTCCTTCAACGATTTTTTATCATAAGAGCGTAGAAATATTTTTTTTTTATTTAAAAAAAAGTTCTGAAATTATAAAAAACAGACTGATTTTTAATAAGAAGTAATATATAGTGTCAAAAACACATTAAATACTGAAATCTTACATGTTAGGCAAATTATACTCCGAAAGAATGATAATGGCATGAGTATAGTTTAGAAATTATTTAAAAGTTGTTTTATATAAATTATTAAGTATATTTAGAAAAGGTATTTTACTGCTGAATTCTGAAAAAACCAGAGTACACCGACTTTCCCCAGATTTGTATTTAAATTTCATATGAATCCGAATTCCTTTCATGCTAATCCAAAATATTTATATATTTTTTGGAGGGGAGGGATCTAATTTTTATGCATATACTTGAAAGTTCTGCTCTGATGAATAAACACTATTGTCTCTGCGAAAAATCCTAAATGGTGTTTCAGATAAGTATCGGTATACCTTAGTATACATCTATATAGCTTTTAAAACATGCCTTAATCCCATACGTTCAAATTAGTTCATTCTTCCAGAAATCATTATTAATTTTCATCCTCAAAGAGTCATAAGATTTTTAAATGAATCCCAATATATTTTTATATAATTCTGGCCTAAATTTCTTTAAATAAATCCTAATCTTGTAGAATGAATGTTGCCTGTCTTGAACAAATGATGGTACTTTTTTTGGCAACACAAGACATTATAATTTAAGTATTAAATGATCGATAATTATTTACATATATATATAATTAAATTCTGATTTAAATTTAAACTCATTTCTTGGAATTCCCACCGGACCTCCTAGCACCATTCATTCTTACCAGTGTTAGCCACACACTCCCGTGCTACTGTTCCTTTATTTTCACTTCATCTCCTTTCAGCTATGTGGCTGGAACAGCTACGTGGTCGTTATAGGCATGATAATCATGTTAGACGTTTCTTTCCGAAACGTAGATGATTCTGAAGGAAAAATTTACACTTGAAAAATTTTATATACCATGTTGATATTAAAGTCTTCTCGTATTCCACAAATTTTATATATTTGTCCCCCTAAAGTACTATGGATACCCTTTTTCCAGATATATTTAATTATAGTCCTACCTACCAGTTTTCTGTTCATTCGGTTTAATTCACAATTCTGATCTAATATGATCTATTCGATCATATTATGATCCAAACTGTCACTCTCTCTTACCATTTCCATGTCATACAACAATACTTAGTTAAGAAGTTCATTTACAAAATACTTTCTATAAACTCAAAACCAAAAGTTATTCTAACAAATCAAACGAAATAATTCGTAAATATATAAAAAAAAAAACACGTGTCAACATAATTTTTTTAATAATAACTATTTTTAAAAAGTATTCGTAATAATTTCCGCGACAAAAGTAAATGAAAAACAACCGTTCATAAAGTCATGTATTAATCAGTCCGTTTATGTATTAAAAATGCTTTCCAAGTTCTTTTTTAACTCAACTATTGCTGATTGCAAACGAAAAAAGAAGTTGTGTCGAGATGAAATATCACTTCGGAAAATATCTTGTCTGAGTGGGATTAAATGGGACATAAAGATTAATGTCCCATATCTCTGTGGAATTGGGACTGGGACGAATTCTGCCGAAGTGCAACGCTTCATACAGTTGTTTTGAAGAAAGGTAATAAAATGAAGGAAAGGGGTTTCTTTCACGAAATGTGTTTATCTTGTTTATGGTCCTGATTTGGGTTTAAAGTATTATTTCGAGGCATTTTAGAGCAGTAATTTTTTTTAACGTTCTAGTAACGAAATGTAAAAAGAGAAGGCTTTTTAAAAATAAAAATAAATTTGATTTTTGGACTCGGATGTAAGGAAATCTTCTAGAACTCTTCGCATGCGATGAAAATAATTTTTGGTATTATATCCGTCTATAAAGAGGATACTAAAAAAAGCGACATAAAGATGAACGAAATTTGTTATTCAGACTTGACGAAATTTTAGATTTCTGTCATATATTGGCCCCTATTCATCAGTTAAAATGCTGTCTATCCATTCTCATTCATGTGGACATGATTTCAGAAAAACGTAACTATCAAAGAAAAAAAAATGACATGTGTTCTTTACTGTAGAATCATATATTTACATCAAATTTGGGTCGAAATCCTCAAAAGAAAAGTTTAAAGTCCAGGTGCACCTGAAAACACGCTTTTTCATAAATCAACTCAATAGATCGGTGAGGTTTTGTGCCTGGTTTTATTACTAATGTTATAGACCAAAAGCTTTTGGATAAAGTTTGTCAATAAAGTAACAGTTTATGAGTCTACCTATTCGTGTAAATATGCAAGTAGCTAATTCAAAAACCAAAAATGCAGATAAATGTTTTTATAAGTAATTTTTGACCCAAAATTGGTGATAAAAACCAAATTTTAATTCACCCCAGAACAAGTTCTAGTATATAATACGTTTAAGGAAATATAGAAGTTTTTATCAATCATATTACGGAGAACAAAATTTGAAAGAAAGTTCAGAGAAAAACCCTTGAATATCTTAGTATATGCATAGTTCCATTTAAAACTATTGCTCTAATACATTAACTTAGAGCATTTTGGAAAGATATCTTAATGTTCATTTATATTTTCTTTTTAAAAAAAAGAAAGTTCGGCAAAAAATTGATTACATTAGTGCCGAATTTTGATTAATTTATTTTAAGAAAAGCCATTTCGATAATTTCTATGATTTAACAATGACACAAATATTGGCTACGATTCATAAGTTGTTATACTAAACATTTTTGTTTAAATATACATTTGTCAGTAGTCGGTAAATCCAGTCAACTGAGCCAATTTTCAACAGTTCAACAACTTAAATCTCTTTTGAGAGCCACGTTTATTTAAATTTAAATTGTATAGGTATGCATTTTGCTATTTACTTAATTAGAGAACTCTTATGCTAGTTTTTACTAAGAATGTCCTCAATTTGATCCGCGGTTTGTTCGCTGGCCTTTGTTTGCCGCCGACTCTGTATATCCTTAGAGCTTTGTCCCTGGGTTATAATCCATCTTTTTGTTTTCATCACTCCCACTTATAAAGGTTTACCTAGGTAGTATTTATATTACAAAAATAAAGGAATAAATAGTGAATATGCTATTTCTAATTTCAATAGAAAGCTTAGGCAGACAGTATACGGATTAACATTGACAACCTTGTTTCATTTATGATTTTGATCCTCGCGTTTCCATCAGGGGAAGCATTTTCCCGTTGAACGATCTTTTCTTAAAATGAGGCTAATCTACTGCTATTTTCTTGAATGATAGTCATATTTTTGCATCCTAGTTTTAAATAGGTCATTGATTTTTCAAAAATAGGAGATCTTTTTAAGCATTTCCTGCCTCTAAGGAATTTGATAATCCTCAAAACCAGCCACTTCCTATTGTGATGATCATAGCACAGATCCCTTGCCTGTTACCACAGCCCAAATCTTTCGTTACAGAACCTAACGACCACCTTTTATGCTAAACGAGCACTCGGCTTTCTGACGCATCAGAAATTGCATCCAACAAGGGACCCCCTTCGAGAGATAAGCATCTCACGAAACCAGTCTTGATCACCAACTGCAACCTGCATTCATTTAAATAATAATGTCAGAAGACGAACCGAGTCGTCCACTTCCCAATGACACTAATGCGCCGCTCCAAAATGCAGATCGAACTAATACCGATCTCTCTGTTGGAGGCAGCTCTACCCTCCTTCGCACGCGAGAGCTGTCACAAGTGGAATTTCTCTGCCTCCCAATTACTTCCCAGGAGGTGATATTGCATGCACTTCAGAATGCAAAGAAAGTCTTAAAAGTTGGAAGCTGTTTAAGTCAATATGTGACGTTTCCTGTCTTATTTGGTTATTTGCTTGATGTTTTGAGGTGAAGGATTATATTTTTGTCCGCGAAAGAGGGCGGGTTGGATGAAGGAGGTATTGGTTTTCAAGTTATTGAGACTGATTTGCATATTCTAATTAGTTGGATAATGTTTCGAGTATTAAGACTCTTTAGAAGTGGGTTGGCCACGTGTAAAAGAGTGATATTGTATTGATTTTTCTTTTTGAGTGATTGACTGTCTCTCTTTCAAGTAATTAAATTGGGCTTAGTTTTGCAGCAGTTTAATGGCACAAGAGTCAGACTAGCTTGTGATGAGCCAAGTATATTGTCTATGAGGAATCGTAGTTGCGCAAGTCCAAAATTTATTATCTAGAGAAAATATGATTTCAAATGTTTTCTTTTTCATTTATTCTATGCCACCCTCTATAAAAAACCTTTCAGATAACTTTTCTCCTCTTTTTTTATAAAAAGGAATTATTTAAGTATCATTTTGAGATCTTACTAGAAAATAATTGTTTTTAAAGTTTCGGCACTCTAATTCTAATCAGACTTTAAAATGTGTATAGAAATTGTTTATGACAAAAAAAATGAATTATTTGAAATTCCTGAATAAAAACAAGAATGAAAAATTTGGAGTAAGCAAAGGCTAAATTTTCGAAATTATTTATAAAATTTAAAAAGATTTTATCGAGTAGTTCCATAAAACTTTTAACATTCGAAAATAAAAAAAAAAAATCCAATATAAACCGTTTGAAAACAAACTTCAGAAAAATTAAGAACTATGTAAATAAATTAAGAGTGAATTTTATGGGCATGCGCCACAATTGAAGAATAATAATTTATATTTGCCATTCTCATATTTATTTTTTATAGTAAGGCCCCTAATGCATCAAAAAATATCTTAATTTTAATTACTTTTCGCAAGTGCAAATTACTGACAGCATACAATATATAATTTTAATCTTTGAACCTAACAATTTCAAAATATAAAATTACATTGTTTCTTATTTTTGAATTTTTTTCTATTCATGGCAATTTTTTGAAACGCATGTTGCGATTATATCAGCGTCCTTCCAAAATTCCTTCAAATAAGAAAAAAAGCAGCAAATGTCTAAAATAGATCTTAAAGTCTTTTGCCTTCTTGTTATGTACAAACACTTACTACTACTACTACTATTACTACTGCTACTATATCAGACCCACCCAATATGAAACGAGGTTACCAGTTATCCTCAACTTCGTCCAGCGTTCACTTTTTCTGAAAATTGAACATATATAACCCCCTCATATCTGGAGAGAAAGGAAAAATTTTGGTCCACATATCTTTTTCTGTATTCGTTCCACACCCAAACTCTTCTAGACAGGGCCAGCAACAGTATGAACAACAATACTCATTTAAACATTTTTACTGTCAATATATATATATATATATATATATATATATATATATATATATATATATATATATATATATATATATATATATATATATATATATATAAAAGATTGAACAAGCATTCAGCACAGTAACATCTTGGCATATCTAAGGACCACAAAACTCAATGGAAACTATGCACATTTTTCCAATTAGATTCCTAAACTCTCAATGAAGCTGAGATGTATGCTAAAATACAAACATCCAATAAAATAACTCTAATTTTAGAATATATTAATTGTAATTTTTTTTTTAAGTATCTGGCCATAAAGTATCAATCACAAAAATACTAAAAGAACTTTCCTCATATTTAAACAATTGGAAAATTTGAATGGATAATGCTTACCATGAGAAAAGTGAGAAAATTGGTCAAAAAGGCAGCAGAACACATTCAATTTTATCTCTCAATCCAGTTTCCTAAATCTTTCATTGAAGCACTAAATATAACATATCGAATAGTTTATGCTTAAATTTGTACTTTTTTCTTTTGTTGGCTATTATGTCAGCTATATTATGTTCTTTTATTGAAAAGAAAAAAAAATAGTGTTTCAAATCTACCCAAGTGTTTAAAGAATCAGTAATTCATTCAGATTCCGGGGGTAGAGATGGAACGGTATTGTGTATTATAACTTTCAACTGTCATGATCCCTGACAGAAAAATACCAATTATAATTTAGTTTTATGGAAGGAAATGGAAATAAAAATATTTCATATAATTTATCTTACACTCCCAATATATGAAAAATTACGAAATAGTTCAGCAGTAAATATGCAAAGTTAATATTTTTTTATATGCAGAAATTTTAAAGGATTGTTTATAAACATAAAAAAAAGTTTAATACTTCAACGCCGAAGTTTTAACAATACTTAAAATTTAAAAAATCATATTAATAATCAGTCAAACAGCTTCTTAGGAAACACTCATTATAATCACGAAAATAGAATTGAGACAATGATGAAAAAAATAGCCACAATACCATCATTAAACCTAATTTTTCAGAAATTCCATAGAGGTATCAAAGTTAAAGTCAAAAAATCAAAATGTATTGACAAATTCTATTATTCAATTCCCGTCAATTAGAAAAATTGTGGAAATATTTTATTTCTGTAACTTTTCAATCTCGTGCAGAAAATATAAAAGATATGAAGTCACGTCAATTATAAACTTGGCTTTCTTTTATATATAAACTGTCAATTTTAATGCTTGTTACTATAGCGGACATAAGCTTTTAAACAGTTTCGTTATTCCACCGTTTTTTAATGTACTTTTTTCTTGTCCACTAGCAGAGTGAGAGAACATAAAGTACATGGTATTGTATCACATCAAAAAAAATCTTTTACAACCTGAAATGCCAACCTATCAAAATTTGACATAGACTGAATTCTCAGATCATTAAGGATAGCTCAGTGAAGCAACACAATACATCCTCCACAAAATTCAGATTTAGAATCTTCGTACAATAATTTGCTTGAAATTCTCAAAAACGTGTCAGAAGAAAGAATAATTTCATCGGACGAAGAAGTAAGGAAACTTTTGAGTAGTTGTCGTCGCACATACACGTCAGAATAATTTTTATAATATAAAAATGAAAAGAATTTCCATTATAAAGAGTATCCTAAAATTAACACAAGATTTGGATTTGCCATCATTTGTACAGAAAATTATTGTAAATCCTATTTCTTCCTTAAAATCAATAAAAAAAAATTTATTACCCCTAAAAAATCCATTTGACAGCTGACAGTTTAGGGTTAGTAAAAATGGAGCGTTACACAATAAAACAAGGTATCAACACAATATTTGAATTAAATAAAATACTTTTTTTGTCTTTATATTGTTATATTTTTATTGAATCGTAAATTACACAAGACAGGGTTATGTATGGAAAAACACATAGGGCAAACGGCTTTGCTAGAGCACGCTTTTGGCGAAATTTCCCATGACTATTGTGTATATATGTGGCTGAATTTCGTATATGCAGCATTAAATTTCCTCCTTCAATGCACGTGTGCTTGTGGGATTGTTGGCATAGACATTTGACTTCAAATAACCTCATGAAAAGAAAACCCAGTGGTGTTAAATCACAAGATATAGATGGCCATTTCTCAAATTTTCGAACTATTGTCACCAGACTCATTATTTTTGAAAAATTGTTCAACAATGAAAACACGTTTCTCTACCGTGTAACGTTCCATTTTTATTTGCCCTAAGCTATCAGCTGTCAAATGGGTCTTTTAATAGGTTGCCGACACTTTACTGCACAAACAGTGATAAATTCAAATTTGCGTTAATGTTTGTGGAAGGAAGATGTATAGTTGAATAAAGTAGCCAAGATTTCTGAAATTATTCTTAAAGAATGTTTCATCAGAATGCATATCAGACAAAATAAACAATCGCATTTGATGCATTCTTAGGCTGCGGTGACCTGGAGCTAAGGTCTCGGCTTGTGAGCCGAAGGGTTTCAGGTTCAAGACCCGATTCCACCGAAGAACCGTCGTGTAAGGGGGTCTGTTGCACGTTAAATCCGTCATGCCAAACGTCCTCCCGCTGGTGTGGTGTGGCGAGGAGAGGGAGGTGCCAGCTCAGGCGTCGTCCTCGTCATCTGGCCGCGGTTCAAAATTACGAGGTCCGTCCCAAAATAGCCCTAGTGTTGCTTTACAACGGCACATTAATATAACTAAACTAAACTTGAGGCCTTCTTATAAACCTATCAAATTTAATTAACATTTTTTGATTTCTATATATTAAATGAACTATAATTTTAGAAATTTCCTCAGAAATTCCCACAAGTCTAGTCTTTTATATTAATATTCCGATTTGAGATAGGGACTATTTTGCGATGGACCGCGCAATTTTGAACTGTAATTAGATAAGAGCAGTAACTGAGTTGACGTCCTCTTTCCAAACTTCCTCAACCCAAAAAAAAGGTGCCCCAAGATATCGGTATTTTGGGGCTCGATATTAGCATATACATTAAATCTTTTAGTGGAGTCGGGTCTCTAAACTGAAACCCACAGGCTTCGAAGACAACTTTTGAGCTCTTATGCAAGTTTGAACAAATTGAAAAAGCGTAATGCATTATTCATTTTCATAAAAGAATAAGATATCAGAGAAATGTTATATAATTTTGCATAATGGCGTATCCTTGTTTGGTAATTCAAACATATTAATTCCTTATTCACCTAATAATTAGTATTATAATCTAAGGAACAACAGGAACGTGAGCTCATTGATGGGAGAAGAATAGTCCTGCATTAACGTTACTTACTGAATGTCAATTTAACAAATTTCTATCAAGACTTATAATATTTATAATTTAATGTAAAACACAATCGAAGATTTCAGAAAAGTTGTTAAAATAAAATTTCCTCACGTTCAAATCAGTTCATTTAGGGACGTTTACGATTTCGTTTTATAAAGTAGAAGTAGTGTGACACATTAATATAACAACTCTACACTTATTCTAAATCATTTCTCATAATTTTTTTTTTGATATATGCAATGAATACAATTGAATTTTTCAACCATTCTATCTATTATCAATACTTAAGTTGTTGATTTTAAAATATTTTTGCGACATACAATTTTTAAATCAAGTGGGAAAATGCCTTTAAACTCATATATTGTTTTAGTAAGTTATGATGAAACTACAGCTTGTTGCTAACCAACAGAATTGACTTTAATTTGAGTAATAAAAATCTAAAACTGCAATATATAATCTTAAATACATTATTATTCATGTATCAACTTTTAATTCAACTATGTAGAATAAAATATGACATTTTATATCATATAAAATATCAAAAAGCATTGTCATTCAAGTGTCCATGTTGCAAAATGATTTAATAATAATTTCAGTGTGTCCTTGGTAGCTATATTCCTTGTATGGCTTCAAATTTATTTTCATAATACTTTAGAGGACGAATTGAAATATTTCACCCGACATATAAGAGTTAAATATTGTCCACGAAGGAAAGGATTTCACAATTGCTATTACAATTTATAGAGAACAAAAAGTGTGTAGTAAAATCATGAATAATTTGTCCTAGCTTTTGGTCCAATTAAATATTTGACTCATTTTTAATAGATTCCTAAAATAAAGGTTAATGATAAAATTATCCAACTGAAATTAATTATCCTTTTTATCAATATTTCTGCAGTCTTAGGCGATTTCAAAAATAGCATTCTACAGAAGAAATAAATAGTTTTTAGCAGAAATAAAACTATTAAAACATTTATATGATAGAAATTCATTAGAAGATGCGAAATAGCGTATATTTTTCGCATCTCTTTTGTAAAATTAAATCAAATGGTGAAATATAGTTTCTTTATAGTGTAACCGAAATAGCATCTGAGAACCCATATAAATAAACAATTTCAACAAAAGTATTCTATCAAATGAGTGAAAACCCATAATAATAACTGTCATAATAAATAATATACGCATTATTTGAATTACAACAATATAATTTTTAAAGGAAATTTTATTACAAGATATAGTAGCATTGTCAAGCCAAAAGCACAAACCTGAAAAGCACTCTCCCCTATCTGGATTTATATATTGATCTCCGGAATGACAAATCCCTCGATCGTCAAGACGGAATGGGTAGTGAAATTTGTCAGACTTCCACAGCATCCACTTTGTTTCGCAATGGAACACACGGGAGTGGTAGAGGGGTGTTCGAAGCTAAAAAACAGGGAAAGTTCATGACACAGAAAGCTCATAAATTGAAGACGAAAACAGATTTTGACATAAAAAGCTCTATGTGAGCTTTTTTTTTTTCCTGTCGTGTTTTCGACGGGAGGGAATAAACCTACTTGGAAAGAAATGTTCTTACATTTTATACCAATGTAATATATTTTCGGTAAAAAAAAATATGGGTCACGATAAAAATAAGCTTTAGAAGGAAAAAAAAAAAAATGCGTCGATTTTAAAAGCGAAACTGATAAAAATAAGTATACTAAGCTGAATGGGAGTGTTGGGATTGCCTAGATTTTTTTTTAAAGTATGTTTTGGAACATTTCGTAGAAAGTTTTATGTGTGTATGTTTGGTTTAAGAACATATCTTTATTGATGGTTGTCTCCGTCCATGTTTAAGAATTATTTCTATCATTAAGATGCAGATCTTCATATTCATAAGCCTCCTTTATAAGCATTATTCTTGAAAGTTTGAGTCTCTTCCTCAGATTTATTTAGTACACAAAAAGAGGATTTAGTTTCACCTTATTTGTTTTCAGTGTAATCAGTTTTCAAATATTCATATTAAAATAAGTTAATGTAATTCTTTTAAAATTATAGCATTTATTGTATGGATGCTATTTATATATTGACTGTTATATAGAGACAATATATGATATATTTATATTCTTTACTATATTATGATTACTATGTTCGTATATTTGCACTGATTAAATATACAAATATAGTATTACGCTGAGTAATTATACAAATATAGAATGTTATGATTACTATATTTGTAATATTTATTATTTTATTTATTATATATTTATACGATATATTGTATTATTGTAATGAGATATTTGTATCATATATATACAATACATGGAACAAATGATTGAACCTAGGACAGAGAGCCGGTAAGAGTTGAAAATTTGGAAAAAATTACTTTTTGAATTGAATATGCTCATAAAGAAACGATTTTCTGAAATTTTAATGAGATTTTTAACTAAAAATTATTTCTAATATTAAATTTTTCTTATAATAACAGAGCCTATTATTGCAACCATTATTATATTCATTAAAATCACATTATTACACCCGTTTGAAATACAAGAAAAAATATTTTCTGTGATACCAATTTTCTTCGAACAATTCGTGATGTAACTCTAATTATATTTCAGATATATTTGAAGTTTAATGAATATATTTAAATCTTAGCCCATAAAGTATATATTTTTCAGTGCTGTATACAAATAGGTATGTTCTTAGCATCTGCATTTTTGATTAGTGAAATTTCGTATTACCAGTTTAATATTATTCCCAAAAAAACATATTTATGGTTCCATACTTTGATTTTTTTTTATTTCGGTTCATTGCATAAATATCAAGGAAACATTATATCTACCCGTTTTCCTACTTTCTAGCACGGGCCGCGGTGGCCTGGTGGTAAGGTCTCGTCTTCGGAACCGGAGGGTTTCAGGTTCGTGACCCGATTCCACCGAAGAACCGTCGTGTAAGGGGGTCTGTTGCACGTTAAATCCGTCTTGACCAAACGTCCTCCCGCTGGTGTGGTGTGGAGAGGGGGGTGCCAACTCAGGTGTCGTCCTCGTCATCTGGCCGTGGTTCAAAATGACGAGGTACGTCGAAAAATAGCCCTAGTGTTGCTTCAAACGGGACGTTAATATAACCAAACCAAACCTACTTTCTACCACATGGCTTGACAGATGTATTCAGATTTACTTTTACATGCGTGTAACGCAAAACCGCAACAATATAGATAGTTGAAATTCAGCATAAAATTTTTGTTACCTAAAGTATAATCCTTATCAAATTTTGAACCGAATATGTCAAACAGTTGACCGCTCATCGGCCTAGAATTTCGAATATATGTATACGTAATAATTCAAAAAAAAATTTATGACATATTTTGAAATAAATTTCAATGTCAAATTTTGGTCTCAATACATCGAACGAAAGTAATCCAACATACAAACTCTATTGTCTTCACTCTACTATGACTACATTTTCAGGATTTAAAATAAAGTCGAGAACACGTGAAGTTGATGCCCTTTTCCCAAGTCCATAATTCGATACGAAATGTTGGAAAATTCCATCTCCGTTATAGAATATGCAAAGAAGTTTTAAGAAGTTTCCACTCTGGTATCTTTATTTCATGTTAATTCTCATCAATTTATTTATTTTATCTTCTTTTCTGATTCGCTATCCCATTTTCTAGCTTGGTAAATATGTCTTCCAATAACATGCCAAACACTTCAGGTTCACCTCAATATCTAAAAGCTACCGACAATTCTCTCTAAAACGCATTAAACCTTCCACCTACTCCATATAGGGCTCTTTTTTGTGCCCTTTCTTCAATATCTAATGTAAACAAAGGCGAGAGTGAATTTCAAGACAATTTCATAAAAAGGGGAGCTTCGGAAAAGACAACATTTACATAATGCAAGTGACAAAGGCAGCACACGCTTTTTGCAGATGTTTTTCGATTGCCGAGAGGTATTCTGGCGCATTTTTTGGCGACTCTTCAAATTGACTTTTAGGGGGTATGAAAGGCAAACACAATTTAGGAATGCTACCTGAATTCAGCTAATAAGTAGTGTGGGAAGAGCAAATGACTGAGATACGCCTGTGGCTAAATTTATTAAATTTTTTGCAATCCGAAGTACGAATAGGATCAACATTTGGAGGCGATCTTTGTTTTTAGATTTCCAGCTAATTTAAAAGCAATATAGCAAATTGGTATCTTGAATCAAAATACTGTTAATTTTAAAAGTTACTTTATTCTGTTTAAATTATGTTTACAATCGGCTTTTTTTTCAAGTTATTTGAAGGTAGGTTGATTTAGGTTTTACTGAATATCTTTTCTTATTGAACAAAATCAACCGTAGTTTTTTTTCATCCACAAATGCTTTAGGCTTAGTCTTAAACTGCATTAGTCTTGGAGCTTAAACTGAGGTTGTAATTTTTTTTTATTTGTTTTTTTTTTTCAGGTGGTTTATAATCTTGAGGAATTTCTACTGTTGAAAATATGAAATGTCTATTAATTAGTACCAAAAATAAAAATGATTAGTCTTTGAAAAATTTGATTTTTGCGGCATTTTTTTTGACAAGTTTTCGTCTATTTTACCAAGTGGTAAAGATTTTCCTTGCTCATGTAAATAACTATAAAGACAGTAAGAAATGAGACATTCTATGAAATGTTTCAGCTTACAAAGTGAAAAGAATTTAATCTCTTAAAAACTATAGTAATTTAAAAAATTTACCGCAAAAAAAGAGATGCCTTCTAATTTTATATCATTTCTACAAACTTCAGTTTCCTTTAATAATAATAAGGGTTTTTTCTAATTAAAGTATACATGAGTTCTTAAGAATGTTAGAGAAAGTCGCTAATGAACTTATTTCTTTCACAATAGTAGTTTGAGGGACGTGGAATGATGATATGATCCTTATTTAATGCTTAGATAAGCATTTCTGTTGGCAAAGGATTAAAGTAATCATTCGTATCAAATGAAATAAGATATACTGGAAACTTCTTATTAACATTTTCTGCCTTTAAATGCGCATTGCATGTATGTGGAAAATAATTCGTCTAATAACGTTTCCTCTTCGCCTAGTTGTTCACAATATTCTAGTAATAAAATATCTGTTTCGAGGTCGAAGGGCTCAATTTGATTTAGATTAACACTAAAAATTTGTTGTTTATGGGCATGAATATTTGATATTTTGGGTCAAATATCCCTTATGATTTTATACTTCTGTAGATTGGAGAGGGGTTGCCGGCTGAAATATCGTTCTCGTCATCTGAACAGGAGATTAAAATTTCGAGGTCTGCACCAAAATAGCCTAAGTGTTGCTTTCCAATGAGACTTTAGTTTCACCAATCTCTTCAGAATACTTCAACCCCTATGATGGGTTGCACCCCTTAGGCAGGAAGCAAATATGCGAATGCTGATGGATCTAAAATTTTCTGGTAACTTCCATTGTAACTGTTGTGTTAAAGATTTTGATAAATAACACTGATTTTGATATCAAAAATACCAATTAAATTGCAGCATCCAGTTTTTATTTGCGATTCTGATCTATCAAATTAACACATGCATGAAAATTGGACCAGCAGATAGTTAACAATTTAACAACATGGATATAGTATATGGTAAATTGCAGATTCAAAACAATTTATTGATCATTAGCTTCTCTTTTAAGTAAAATTTCCAGCATTGTCTTATTCTTGATATTAGTTATATTCATTGTTAATTATAACAAAGCATGTGATCTGTAACAGCAAGGGTTGATATAACATCAATTATGGTGTCTATATCAATATCGCCAATGTCTTTTCTAGTATTCTTATATTTCATATGTAATTAATAGCCTAGTATGACATTATTCTTAGTAATCTATAATCATCTTTAGTTATTCGCCGAAGATTGTAATAGAATATAAATACAATATTCAAGATATATCGGACGTATTTTTAGAAAGAATATCCAACATCTTAACTAAACATAGTAAATTAAATCTGTTAGATATTATCTATAAATTCACAATTTGGCGAAGATCGGTAGGTAAATAAAATCATGTCCCAAATTTGTAAAGGTGGTGTGCATCTTTGATATTACAATGATTATTGTGCCTTATTTTTCTTTTTAACATAAATATTAAATAAGAATGTGTTTGAGCGTAAATAAGCATGTTGTACTGTAACGTATAAGCATGTTTGTTGTACTGTAACGTATAAACATGTTTGTTGTACTGTAACGTATAAACATGTTTGTTGTACTGTAACGTATAAACATGTTTGTTGTACTGTAACGTATAAACATGTTTGTTGTACTGTAACGTATAAAAATGTTGTACTGTAACGTATAAGCATGTTGTACTGCAATATATCGTTTGTTTAGACCTCATTCTGCACTTTTTTTCCCTTATTAGTTGAAAAACCAGCAAGGATAGTTTTCATGAAACTTTCTCTCAGGAAGGAAGGAAGGAAGATATTTTCCCTTTCTCCCCTTCCCGTTGATTTAAAATTGTGGCTTTTGGGCAAGGCCGTGAGCGTAACAAGCTCTCAGAACTTAATTTTCAGTATTCTGTACATGCGTCATTTATGCTACGTAAAATAGTGAAAAATACTAAATATGCACTTTATACACATTAATATACAACCAACTGAAACTAAAATTTGAAACAAAACTATAATTTTAAATACACGATCATATACCAAATTTCCTTTATCCCAGTTATTTTTTTAAATAATATCATCTACATAAATGTGAGCGTACAGGCCAACAAAAGAACAAGTTGTTTAGTCATTTGATATAAAATTTGACACAAATTTGATTTGAATATTAAAATCAAATGACAAATTTTGTGTGTATAATTCTATGCTTTATAGTTATAGTATTTATTTGTATAGGTGCAGCCATATTTCCTGTAAACGGGTTTAGTTCAACATTTGATAAAAACCTCAAATTTAAGGTAAAAACTAAATATCAAATTTCTTTCGTCTGTGAATACGATAGTTCAAAGTGTGTGAGTTATCATATTGATAAACTAAGCGATTATAGACACACACAATTCCCAAACCTGTTTTTTTTTCTGGGGAGGGGACTGAGGAGATCTGAAATATGGAGATTCTTCAAAAATCAAGGTTGATATTTTTTCTAAGGATCTTAATATTATCTCTTTGAATATCTCGTTTACGAGATGGTGAAAAGGGATATTGAGAACTTTTATAGAATATTGCACCAAAAATATATTTTCTATTACTAATATATCAAATGATATAAAAACCGATATGATAGCCATTTTGGTTAACCTTGCAATGCTTGGAAAATAAAGGAGCCTCAGACATCGCGCAATTATATTATTTATATTATATATATAATATATATATTCCTATCCTACATAAAAAATTTCGAAACATAAAGACAAAGCATTTTGATAGCAAAAAAAAAAGTCTGGGTATTGAATATTAATAGTAATTTTTTTGTACATTTCATGAAAACAAATGTCTGCGTTGGAAAGTGGGAAAGATATATAGCTGTTATTTTGCTTTTGTTGAATAGAACGCATCTATATACACAAAAATACCGCCATAGGCTGAAATATAATATCTGATATATCACATAAAAGCAGTCTATAGAATCAAATAGACAGACATATGGAATAGATATAAAATGGCCGGGCGAAATGTGATGTTTGGGAACGGATGGGAGAGAAATTCACTAGATATATTCTTTTTCTCAAGAAATTCGAAAGAGAAAATCCGATAAAAATATTCTTCTAAGAATTTACATTAACTTGCTTTCGTGCTAAAATATTTTGCAATAAAGATTCCTTACAATGCAAAATCTGAGAACAGGCTGATGAAATTTTAAAGAATTCAGAATTTAGAAATATACTGATTCAAATGTTATGTTTTCTGAGAATTCAGTTGAATTCTGCTATTTGAATTTAAATCCTAATTGAATCAAAACTTACAAGAATATTTTTCGAAGCTATATTTAGCATTTTCTGGAATTTGTTGTTGTTCGAAAATGAAGTTATGAACTAATTTTGAATTAATTTGTGTTGCAATAAAGCTTTCTATTTACATTTTATTATTATTAGCCAACCAGAATTAAATTTCCATATTTCTGCAAAGAAAAAAGAAAGGAATGCACTTTATATTAATACTGTAAAGAATATGTAATATTGTTTTCACGAGGAGTTATTTTCGTGTTCAAGATTTTTTTCTAACCACGTAATTTAAAACATTATAGCACTATTAAGTATATAGTAAATATTACAGAATTATCCAAATTGTATCATTTTCCGAATTCAAATAAAAGCCCTAAATATATAAAAATTAAAGTATTCCTTATTCAGAATTCAAAAAAGTTGCCAAACTTTACTTCTAACTTTCTAACGACCATCTTTCTACGATTTCAAATTCATTGAAAAATGTGCGATATGTGTTTATCTAATATTGTTCATCTATTGGACTTCATTTAAAAGATAATCAAGGTTAGAATTAAAATATTTCAATAAATTTAAGTAATAAATGCCATGATTAAAATAAAAATATCTGGATTTTTCACCCGATTAGAATTATTTTCAGGAATGTACTACGTCACTAATCACTTTATTTTAAATGCATGCTTTAACTTCCAGCGAAAGAAACTCTTTTGCGGATACGAAATAATCTTTTGTTAACTCCCTTGGGAAAAGAACTATTCCTAGATTATTTTTTTTTAGTTTTAATTCCGAAAATGAAATCAGTGAATCCAATTGAACTCATAACATAAACAAAGCATAGTTAGGCTTGATTCGCATGACTAGTGAGTCATTGACATTGCTGCAATTCATTTCACTGCCAAAAATAATAATGATATGATCGATCTGTAGTTGGCGACATCAATTTACGACCATCTCCGACCATTGGTCAAGGCCACAAATCAACTAAATACGTGATGTGGAACGCAGTTCGTTGCTTCACAAAGATATCTAAAAGATGTCATAATTCTTTCAATTCTCTAGTAATGAACAAAATTACTGTTAGCAATAAATGATAAGGTTTTCGATTATTAGCAGGCCGTAAAAAGTCTATTTGAGTTGTGATAAAGGTTTGGGAAACTTCTAACCATTCTCATACACAGTGCTACAATGACTGGAAGAAGTATGAAAAATCCAAAAATATTTGTGCTTAAATATATAAATTTGCTTGAATAAAAAATATTGAAACATTACGTCAATTATAAAAATAGAAAAAATGAAAAGTAAACTTGATTTTCTTTCTTAATGAAATATATAATTTCACAACAGCTTTAGATGTCTTAAGTAGAACTAAGTAATCCATTTGTCATTTGCTTCTTAATTTTTTAGAATTTGAAATTTTGTTAATATAGTTATTTTCAATATCATACATTATTTGATTTTCGAAATCTAATTTTCAGTTAATCGACTGATTTAATCTAATTTTGATTCTTGACAAATGGCTCCACATCGTAGCCAATCTGAGAAAAATTTATTTCAGCAGTTCGTATTATTTATAACAATGAATCATAAATTGATAAACAAAAAGAAGCTTAAAAATTAAATGAATCTCCAGTTTACTTCACTGATAAAATTGTGCTTATTTTTTTATTAGATTATTTATTAAAAAAATAAATTATTAAGGTTACGTTTGATAAAATATTGGATGCAATTATGAATATATTAGATGGAATATATGCTTTTTTTTGCTTTTTAAATAATTTTAATTTCTCATTAATTAATTAGTTCTTGAAATTGTTATCCATGGCTTAGATTCGCTATTAAGCATGGAAGCTAATTTATAAATTAATTCATGATTTATTTTATGAATATTTTATCACTTAATTAACACGATTATATCTTTAAATTGCATCAAGAAATCATTATATCATGAAATAATTTTGAATAACCTCTATACTGTTATTAGCGATAATTAATGAGGAAGACATGATATCAATTACTATCACGCCAGGCGTTAAGATTTCCTGTACTCTATAGCCAGTGAAGTATACGATCTTGATGTAAAATGTCCCATTTCTGTTACTTGCTAATCATGCCTCACTTAATTTCTCACATGTTGAATTGGAAATAACCCAGTGAACATTATAAAATTTCATAGAACTATTCCTGCGAGTCAAATATGAATTTTTGAATATGATATAATATTTTATTAATTAGGTTAGACTAAAAATTGCTAAAATTACAGCTGTATCAAATTACAACTGAGCTAGTAAAACTCATTCGAAGTTTCATACCATCATTTACAAAGATATTTCTTAACTCCATCGCTAAAAGTGAAATTTGCTTTCTGACTGTAGATATACATATAGAAAATATTTTTAAAAATGTGTACCAAGAGTGGGTTAATAAGCAGAAGTAAGTCACTTGTAAAAAAGAAACTTATGGGTACTAATTTGAAAGAGGACTATTACAGAGGGCGTTTGGATGATTTGTAAAGTAAGTGAAAGAAAAACATTTGTTACATAAATATGATTAATCAGTTTTGATTTATAAATAACTGCCTTTGGCGACCAGCTTGTTCGAACGTTCGCTCGCTAAAAGTTGCAGTTAAATATTTAATGAAACTTAGGCTTAATGATATCTTCAGAAAAATATTTTTTTAAATTTCAGTTTTTGGTAGTCATATAACAAACTATTTAAAAAAAACTTCTCATAGCTCTGTTCATTTAATATTTTCGAAATTTTCAATCATCTGTCCTAAAGTCTGAACTTTAAATTGAAAGGGGACTGATTGAACTTCAATTAATCCAAAAATAATTTTGCTGAAGCATAAATTGTTTAAATAAATAAGAGACAGAAAATAGAATCATTCAGAATTTCATGTGCACTACACAGTATTTATATATTATTTCAAAACATTATTCAACAAAAATTTATCTGGTTCATTATTTAATTCAATTTTCTGTTTTAATTTCAAAATAATTCAAATGACTCAAACAACAATATTTTATTTTTCCCCAGTCAACAAATATACTTCCGAAAAAAATATAAAGACATAATTTATATAATTTATGTCTTGTCACTCTAAATTTTAAATGAAAATTGGCTTCATTCTTCTGTGACCAGATTAATTGGGTTTCAATCTTCTGCGAAAATGGGTTTCAAACTTCTGCGAAAATGGGTTTCAATCCGACCGATAGGTGAAGTTTTGAATATCATTATTTTAAGACAATCAAAAGTTTCTTTATTTCTTTGGGGGAATTTGGGGCGTTGATTATCATATTTTTTTTTTCAGACGGTCAGTAAAATTATTTAAAATCACGCATTTTTCTAAAATAATTTTAATTAAATAACACTTACAGAACCAATGGTAAATTTAAAAATTTTAAACTTTGTAATTCATCAAAACGTTTATCAGAAACATCAAACATAATTCTCTAATTCATTTAGACAATTTTTTATTATGTTTGTATACCTATAACTTTTTAAACATTATATATTGGACCACGATGAAAGTGGGTATCCTATATTATATACATACTAAACCATGTTTGCCGTAAACTTTGAATTATAGAATTAATTATTGACACTTCTCTTGCACTTATTTTTCTAGAAAATATAATGCTTAATATGTATTTTATTTCATACTGAACTTTTCTGTGTTTAGTTAACGGCAAAATTTAATGTTTGGATTTGGGTTTTTTTTTTCATCTGTGATACCAACATGTCGATAAAATTTAATATTTTTTCATGGAGGTAATAATTTGCACAGGCAGATTAATAATTTTGCGCTAAATAACTGGTTAGAAAATATGTTGAAAGCTTGCAACATTTTCAAAAATTATCATCAAGAAACGCCAAGATTTTAATTTTTATTAAACTTCTAATTAAAATCTTGACAAAATCCATTCCCTAGTCACATTCCCACCCTCAAAAATATATATCTACCAATGTATAAATATATGTGTTTGGTATTCATATGCATATCTACTTTTTTTTTAAAGTTATCGAGAATCGATTCATCACATTGTCGTAACAGATATATTAAATAAAGAAGGGTATGGCATAAATTTATATATATATATATATATATATATATATATATATATATATATATATATATATATATATATATATAGCACCCTAAAATTAATAAGTGTACAAAAACACAACATATTTGCAAGAATAATTTCAATGCAATGTGGTATACCAAATACAATAGCAAGTAAACAGCAAAGTCTGGATTATTTAAACCATTTCTTCAAAGAAAATGTCTCCCTCAGATATACGCGTTTAATTTGTTATTAATAAAACAAATGTTGTGGTTTATATGTAGTATATTAGTGTGAATATCAAAGGTACTTTGACCCATTAATAATAGATATGCATTGTAATGGTATACACTTACTCACAAATTATATACCATTAAACGTATTTTTACTAAACAATATTCAGTTATAAATATTACTTTTTATATGCATTATAGTAGCATTTCATTTTATTAAAGATCTTTTGTTAAAGTAAATAGGTAAATAAATGATGCTAATACATTCATAACATATTCATTAAAATATTTATTTTGATTTGTTTATTTGTAACATTTTAACGACACACTGCGTACAAAAATACATTTTTGGTGCCATAACGGACTAAGAATAAAATTTTTCTCAGAAGCATTACGTTCTATATTAAACAATCCCTGATTTTGAAAAACGGAGACATCTTCACATACTGAGCTTAATCCATCATTTTAGAGCACGAACCTAACTATAATCTCATTGCCTAAAATGGCGAAATTTTATATATTTTAAATGATGGCAATAATTTAGTTATTTTTTGTAGCATTTTGAATGAAAGATTACTGCACAACATCAAGTTGATTTACATGATCAAAACACTACCTGTGTAACATATGGCATTCAACATTTTAAAAACATAACTTGAACAAGCAATTCTTTTATATATAAACTTATTTCGTGTATCGGAAATGGCTCTAACTATTTGGATCAAATTTTATATTTAGATGAGGTTTTTCTTTTTTAATTTATATATTTTGTTCATGAAAAAAAAGAAAACTTTGCACTGAAAAAAAACAACATTTTTTATAAATATTAGAGCCCTTTTCTATCTGCTCTCATGCTGGCAATGTCATATAACACCATTTCGTAAATTTTCTTAGTACTGACATTTTTTGCCATAGGATGATAACCGACTAGTACCTCAACATTATATATACATGATATTATCCGAATATAAATACGTTCTGCTCGCATCCAATAAGAATAATGCAATTACTATGTTAATCAATCAACTGGTCGTACAAGTAATATAACTGAATTTGGGCATCAAATCATTGTTGGATAAGTTTTTCTTTGTTTAGACTAAGGAATTCATATATTTCACTTCTAATATGCATTTGTAACCAACCTGTGCACTTTATAATGCTTAGGCAATCTTTGATAAAGACCTTTAATTTTAATTTTGCTTGCTAAGGCTCATCTAAAAAAAAAAATGGAATCAAATCCTCCCAAACTTGATTCACGAACTTTGTCCAACTTTAACAAGAATTTCTGGAACTTTCCCCCGAAAAAACTGCTGAGTAAAGCTCGATAAAACTCCCAGGTACTAAACGTTAAGAAAATAGTCAGACTCTGGTGTATCAAAATTCAATTAATTTTTCGATAAAAGTTACTCTTAAAAATACTACCATCCAACCATAAAATAAATGTAAATTTCCATTTTCAATTTTGGGAAATAAATTTAATAATTAATGTTTATCTCAAGATATAAAAAGTTTTAAAATGCAAGAAATATATTTTGTCGACAGAATCAATAAACTAATATATACATAAAGATCAATAAACATCAAATAACCATTGGAAAAATACGGAATTCCATCTCTTTCACTTTCACATCAAATCACTGAAAAAAAATCGTGAAAAATTCTCCCCTAGATTCATTTTGACATTGGTCATGAATAAATAAACAGAAAAGATTAATTAAATCTCGAAACATTTCATCTTGTGCACGCCACTATTTCCTTTTATAAAAAAAAGTATTTTCCCTTCAAAGCAGATTTCGGTCTAAATAATGGAATTTAAGAATACACACACACATAAAAAAAGCAAGAATGAAGAAACACCCATCCATTAAACACGTTTACCTTCGTAAAAGTTGTGGCATTCCAAAACTCTAGAGTCTCATTATAAGAAGACGGATTTCGAATCATTCGGACTTGAAGCTGAGGGATTTAACTACTTCAGATTAGCGAGGGAAGCGAAAAACACAGCTCTAGAACGAAAAAAAAAATCCAGTCTAGTTTTCCTAACAACATCTATTTCGCGTTTGATTTATTTCTTTTCTATCTTCTCTCGAGATTTGCTTGAGGAACTTTCTAATTAGGCTTGGCGAGATTTTTTTTTTCTCTCTCGACAGTTTTCTTTTGACCGGAGCCCCATTAAAATTGCATCCAACTAAAACAGACAGCTTAAACTGGAAGAAACAATGAAAAAGACGACAAGGTAAATGGGGAGGAATAATTATAAAGTGACTCAAGTGGATGGCGTCTCTTGAATTCGATATATCATTTTTGGAATTACTGTGGGTATTTAAAATAAGAAATGAGCGTTAGAAATTTAAAAAAAAGTCTCACTTTAATACTTTTGTTATTATTTGCATTGGTTCAAGAAACTGAAAACAGCTTACATATGATTATATAAATTTTTAAATACATTATACCTAAAAATTAACCAGAATTGGGGTTTAAGATTGCCAGAACCTAAACGTTTTAAGTGTAAAACATTTTTTTTAGCTACTTACAAAACTATGCCACCATTAATTATATCGAAAAATATTATGTCAAAATATAAGACATATATGAAAGGTAGCACAATATATGGCACCATAACGTATAAAACCATCAGACATATTATCTCATACGATATCGTCCAATAATTTAGAATACGGCGTTCAATACCAATAGTAATGTGCAGGGTATTTGCATTACAGATATTATACCACAGCAGATATTATATATATGTAACATATTTTTGGTTTAAGTAGAATGCAGGTTCGAAGCAGTGAAGATAATTTGTATTTTTAATTCTGTTTTATTCTCTCTCGGAAGGAAAACATGATTATTTAGAAGAAGGCGCAATGTAGCACACAAGCAGAAGGCAAATAGGGACGAACAAATGATCACTAGTCTTATATAACATAGGATTTCTGGCCAGGTGCCAATTCAATACGCATGGTGACTTTTGATACCCTTTCAAGGACAACTGAATATATCCCTTTCTCTTGATACGTAGTACTGATGGTGCATTATTTCTACAGAGGAATTAATTAAACCGAAAGTGGAATTGGATCACGAAATAAGAGAATATTTTAGAATGAAGTTAAGATGGGCTAAATTAAGATAAAATCTTAGAAATTAATTTGGGTTAAATTAAGAGTTTAAAATTTCATTACATATATGTATATATTTTTTGAGGCATTAGCTATTAACAAATAAAAGAAAATTATGTATATATTTTTTGAAAATAGGATCAAATAACGGAAATTATCAATTCATCACTTCAATTGTTCGAAAGATTTTATCTCTAATGTCGAATAATCTGCCATAAAGATTTTGGATTTAATATTCAGCATTTTTTTGTATATATTGTATTTATAAATAATATATATCATAATATGATGTATGTTGGCGCTAGAAATTCTTATATTGGCTCTCAATTCGGGAAATGTTTCATAAACCCGAAATATTTTCTTAGAGCATCCAACCAAATCATGAACTATTAGTTAATATCTAAGAATTTACATCCACATTGTGTAAAAATTATTTAAATAATGTAAAAAAAAATCATATATTCTTTAAGGCAACAAATGCTTGGCATAAAAAGTTATGAAATCATATTTTAATAAAACGTTTTTTGAAACTGTAATAGTTTAAATAAATAAAGATACATTCTACAAGACACAAAATGAAATCATGCCATAGTGATTGGTCATTATAACATACGAGTACACATTCTAAAAAAAACAGCAAAACAAAAATAACACCATATTCATTTTTGTAAATTTTGATGAAATATGAATATGTTTAAAATATATTCAAACGTATAAAGCTAATTTAAGCCAAAATTTGCAACTATATCTGCTTTCAGTATATAAATCATTACTCAAATGCGGTAGTGCTTGTTGCAAAAGCACGCTGAGTTAGATTTCAAATTCCATTTTTGAATTAATGTCTTAAAAGTGAAATTTTATAGTAGAATAGTTTAAAAATCTTTAGATCTAAACAAAGTATAACAATCCTTTTTAGAAAAAATAATTCGTTGCTTTTTTTTTAATGCAATAGAATTGAGTGCCCTATATATTTGTAGAAAAATGAAAACACAGTAAATGTAGTTATTCTGATATTGAAAACACATGAATAGAGTTTTCTACTTTCGACATACAGATATTAACAGAGTGGTGTCCATTGAATCACACTAACTCAAAGAGCAATATATATCTTATCCAAATAATATGAAATTTGAACTTTAGGTATTTTAGATGAAATGTTCGCCATTTTTGAAATAAAGAAGGAAATATTTCAGAGAGAATTTATGCACAAACGATTTAAATAATTTAAGAGATAAAAAATCCGAAACTCTTTAAAAATTCTAAATATATTTTATGTTCCTTTTAAATGATCTTAAAGGATTCAAATCTGTTCAAACACGTGACAGAAGTATTGCAACAATAATAAATTTATTATATACTTATCGCAACTATAAACAATGTAATTGCATCCAAGATGCAATGTCCATGGAAAATAGTGTACATCTCCACATAAATCTAGCTATTCAGCATCTAATACAATAGAATTTGACAAAATGGCATGTGGTTAATTTTTTTTTTCCTTTCAACCTGGTCTCGTAGCTGCTATGTTTATTTTAGTTATATTAAAGTCCCCTTTTACGCAACACTAGGGCTGTTTTGAGACGGACCTCGTAATTTTGAACCGCGGTAAGATAACGAGGACGACCCCTGAACTAACACCCCCCCCCTCCACACCACACCAGCGTGACCCTGGTGGAGTTAACGTGCAACAGACCCCCTTACACGACGGTTCGTCGGTGGAATCGGGTCTCGAATCTGAAACCTACGGCTCACGAGCAGAGACCTTACCACCAGGCCACCGTGGCCCTTAACAGCTATGATCTTAGCCTATGATTCCTGACAGTCTGTGTCTTTTTAAAATAGAAGATTTATTGTAATGCCGAAAACTTTATTAATCAAAATCTTATCATTTAAAACATGATTTTTTTTTTCTTTTAAAAAATGGATGGCCTTTATTTAATAATGGAAACTTGTCTTTCAAATTTCGCTTTACTAAAACTAGTGAAACATCATGCACAGTCCTCTAAACTGAGAAGGTTACATTTGAACTACCATATACTTGTATATTCTAATACAAATTGATAAGTGCAGCATGTTTAAGTCAGAGAATATAAAAAGGAATTAAATATTCAATTGATATAAAAAAATTCTCAAACTTATAGGGATAGTAGCATTATCAGTTATTACTTTTAATTAGCCAAGGTTTCGTTTGAAAGGCAGCTTGATCATGCGATTATGCATTCTAACAAGTGTAAAATGAAGGAGCCAGTTTTATCAACGACAATTTACAGTTTTATTTTTCATTAAGGAATGAGTTCAAAATAATTGATGCTATTGGAATTAATTTTCATTCTAAAACGAAGATTTTTTTTTATTCTTATGTCAAATATTTAATAAAAATATGAGTATAGAAAGAGTGTGAGAGATAAATTGACAGCAGTTGAGAGATAAATTGACAGTTTTTTTTTTTTGGTTGTTATTGTATTAGACTATGAGACAGTTAATAACCTAATTAATCAACGAAACCTTAAAATACGTTATTATATTTTATATTTAAATTACAGAATGTATTAGTTATACCTTTTAATACTTCCATTTCATGTCAACTTATTAATGGAAGTAAATTTGAAGATTTGGTAACTTTCAGGCTGATTGACATTTTTTAGAACGCATTTTTTTTTTACTTTAAAAGTTAAACCACCTCTAATGTAATATTCAGCAATTTATTGATAAAGCAAAATAATTTATAGAAAAATTCAGCATTGTAAGTTCTTTTTTAATATTCTCAAAGAAATGTATCTAAAAATGTGCATTATAGAATTCCTGACTTATGCAGAAACAAATAAAACAAAATTAAATTTTAATTAGTTACGAATTTCTATAAAATTCGTAATTGATCATTCATGAATTCTCCGATTCATCAGCTGCAATATTTGCCATCATTTTGATCATAATGAAATTATGTATTAACCTTCATATCATGATAAAAAATTATCAATAAATCATATCAATGCAACTGTGACACTGAAAGCAATTCCAATTATTAATGGTAAATTATCTGAATAATTATTGCATATCTCTTGGCAACTTCACTAACAGGAATTAGTCAAATCAATGACCGAACATTGGTATCTGTTCTACGAAAAAAATAATAATCAATCAAGAAATATAAGCAAATTCGAGTGAATAAATGGAAACAAATCAAGAAAAATTATGCTAATCGAAACTATTTGATTACTAACAAAGGATTCAACACTGATTAGAATTTCGTCGTAATGCATCAGATTCCCAACCGTTATCGGAGCGAAACTTTTAAAAGTATCTCCAGGCAGACATCAGATACGTGTTCGAAACGCATCGAAGAATGAATTAATTACGACAAATAAATATTTGAGCGCGTCAGAGTAATAGCTAGGGGTACGAACAATCGATGGCAAATATTAATTACGCGAAATTCATTTCGCAAGCAGAATGAGGAGAGCCTTTTGACGGCGTGTAAATATTTAAAGCATCGAAATTCCTTCGAATGTCAGGCGGAAATGTGCAGTGAAATTAAAGTCGTAATTATTAATATGATTATGTGTGTGTCAGGAATGACAAGGTAGTTCTGATACCCGCCCTGATTGTAAATCTGCGAAATACGTGTTATTAATATCGTTGATTGAACATCTACAGCTATTCTTCTACAAAAGTACTTGGCGATTTTTGAAAGTTATCTGATTTTTGTACTATTTGCTTTAACAAATTAAGTTTCGAATAATTTTTAATTAGTTATATGAAGAGAGAGAAGGCTATATTGCAATAAAAAAATTCGACTTAGAATTTTAGACTTCCTTATCTTCAGACACATTTATGTTATTAATTCAATTAGTATGTTAATAAACACAATGTCAAACGTCTGAGTGTTTAAAATATAAGGTTTGAAACATTGTCTATGCATGGGCACTGGATACTTGGTCAAAAGTTTAGATGAAATCTGTTTAATGGAAGTCTATACATGATGATGATGTCGTGTCCGCGTTACCACGGAAAGGGGGTGCAGTAGCTTCTGAGGGTAAAGACCCCGATGAGCACCCGAGGGCAGAAGTCTGACTTCTTGCTCATATGACGATGAAACTCACACATTCGCTTGCACAGCCCCTTTTTACAGAGGGGTACATTCACACACCTCACAGATAGAACACAGATAAAGAACAACCATGCCCGAACCGGGATTCGAACCCGGGACGCCCAAATCACGGGGAAGATGCGCTACCCCTATGCAAGGACGCCAGCAAGTCTATACATAAACAGAATAAGGCAATTAAATTTATTAGAATTATGTATTCCATATTTTGCTTTTCAGTAGCAAACTTCATTGCGAACACAGATTCGCTTCACAGAATAACAACGAAAATGGATATCTGTTCCAGATTATCAAGTTGGAGATTGACCATATCCGGTTCACATACCAGTATTTGTTGCTAGGAATATCTGCACCTTTTTTATTTTATTTTACTATTGTTTAATGTATATTTTACGTATTCTTATAAAATGTTTATAATTTGCTCCACAGCGTCGAATATTTTTCAAGTATCTCACAATAATTTGAACAATTTGCTGTCCAAAACTAATTATATTAACCTTTTTGGGTGTGCCTCACCTAATTTCAACCCAAATAGTTTTCTTTTTACCTAATGTGAAATTTTGCGATGATTACTGTTATTAGTTTATTTCATCCTCATTGTTTCGTTTCATCATGGAACTTTACATTTTCAGGCATTTGAACTTCATTAAAATTTCCTATCTTGAATTTTTTTTAAATTGACGCAAGCACTATTTAATATCTTGAGTGTAGCGCATTTCAGACAACAGTGATTTTTATGACAAAAAAATACGAAAAAACTTAAAATCAAACTTGTAACAGATATCAAATATGCTAAATTTCATCTTATACTTAAATTAAGGTGTATCTCTTTCTCGTTAAAGCAACATGTATTGCATTTTGGACCTAATCAATCAATGAATTGTTCTTCTTTCAGTTTCTCCATTCATGGATATGTAAGTAACTCAAAACCGTATCAAGCTAAACTTCTCATTTTTACGACCTTCCGGTTTATTTGATCATTTTCAGATTACCCCACGATTAGCAATGCCGAGTTGCCTTGGGCCATTTCATTAAGACTTATCGCGGGGGCCATAAAAATATACAATTACTCTATGTTATACGTAAAATTAAATTTGGCAAGACATTAGATTTTAAAAATCGTGTTTAGTATTTGAGACCCAAAATCTTAAAAAGAAAAGGTCAAAATGCATACTGGACTATACTATAAACCTTAAAAATATCGAAAACCAGGATAAAACAGAGAAAAGAATATTCCCACTTCTTTTCGATTTCGGTTTCTTTATACTAAGTCCATTTTTCTAATTTTACTGAAATTGAATTCATTCATAGGTCCACCAGATATACATTCACATTTTCGGAGCGGATACTTAGAATTCATACTATAATCATGTAATAAAGATGTTATGTGAAGCATGGCAATGTATATTAAATATATTTTGAATTCATCTACGTACTCACGGTATGAGGTCAGTGCCTTGAATTCTAGCGCTGAAGACCGTTACTGTCCTTATTACAGTTTCAAGTTTTATAATAATTTGAAAAACGAATGTTCGAAACTTGAACCGTTGAGTTATGCGAACCAAGAACCACATGCAGATCAAATGACCGATGCCATTTGATCTCAAATATGTGATCTTTTACACATAAAACCGATACCTTTCCATTTGGCTGCCGAGTAAGAAGGTTGACGGTTCATCATCTCACGAATATTTGGTAAATGTTATGTCTTTAGTAAGTTTTCGCTAATTTTTGTAAGTTTTAAGAATTTTAATGTTCACGCATTTGTCAAAAAAAGGGATTAATAAATTGTGGACTTTCAGGAAACGCACAAAAAATTGTATTTCCTTCAAACAATTTCATATTTTAGAAATGGTTATATACAAAATAGTTTTAAGTAAACCTGAAAACGATCATTGTTATTGAAATTATAAATAACTAATTAATTAAGGATTACATTAAAAAATTGATATTTTACGAAATTAATGAACTTATTTTATTTAAAATGTTTAATGTTTGAACAGGTTTCATTATAAAACCGTTTCAATTTTGTTTATAAGTACCTTTTGTGAAGTTACATAGAATTTTATATTTGTATTTATATACATTTTTAGATACTGTTTTCAAAAATTATAATCTTTAATAGAATTTTCTTACGAAAAATATCATAAATAAAAATATAATACATATCTTTTTGTTCAAATTTGATATAATTTCTCAATATTTTCTGCAATTAAGGAACTAGAAAAAACATAATCTGTTCATTTAAAAATATTTTATAGCGGTTTTAGTGTTTCAAAGTGTGAAAAAAAAATTAAATTTTGTATTTAATAGTGAAACTCCTATATTTAAAGAATAAATAGAAATACAGCTTGGTGTTTATATTAGGAACTATTTGATATATATTTCTTAAGCTATCTGTAAAATTTTAAACAAATCATTTAGAAAAAAAACCCTTCTAATCTAGATAATTTTAGTTTTATACATCCTTTTAGCTTAAAAAATGCCTTTATTCAAAAAATATTTACCATTTAAATGGTATATTTTGGTTTTGCAGGTATTTTTTCAACTTCTTTTAAGCAAATACTCAAAAAATACACCTTTTTCCAACCATTTAAAAAAATTATCTCAAACGTAATCGCATACCATAAAACATTTAAAAAAAACATGCAAACTTTTTGTCAATTCTCTACATTGTGTTATTTTTTCTACAAAACGAAGGTATAAATCGAATGATGACGTGTGGCCTGTTTCTTTTGGTGGGGGGGGGGGCTTGAATTTCTACAGAAATGCAATATTTTTTAGACATTTCTGTTGGTATGATTTAGATGTAGTGATCAATTCGCCTTGGATCCAAAGTCATTTCTAATAGATTTGGTTTGGTTTGGTTATATTAACGTCCCGTTTGAAGCAACACAACTGCTATTTTGGGACGGACCTCGTAATTTTGAACCGCGGTCAGATGACGAGGACGACACCTGAGCTGGCACCCCCCTCTCCACACCACACCACACCAGCGGGAGGACGTTTGGTCATGACGGATTTAACGTGCAACTGACCCTCTTACACGACGGTTCTTCGGTGGAATCGCATTTCTAATAGATACCTTCTCTAAATAAACAGTACGAATTCCTTACGGTACTAATTTTTATTTTCTAAAGAGAAAGAGCGAATATAAAAATCATAAAATCGTTAGAAACTGGAAAAGCATAGCGAGGATTTTAAACTACTATTTATAATTTTAAAAAAATTCTCAACGTTCCTTTAGAATTAAAAGGTATTATGAATGCTATTAAAGTTTAAGTTTTCTTAGAGTGTTTCTTATTTCTGCCAGCCTTCAACGATTCGAGATTTTTTGGTTTTTGATTTGACCTTTAGAAGTAAAAAAGAAAAAAATAATCTAAGCCAAAAAATCAGTGATTAATTCGCTTATAAATACATACTTTAAATTTTTTTAAATTTATTATCGTTTCTAGTCAGCCAAGCTCTCGTTTTTATTTTAAATAATACCTTAAACCGAAGATTAAAAGAAAAAATTCTTTAATTATAAGATTCCAAGAGAGAAAATTTAAATAGAATCAAATTTCATTTTAATTAGCTAAATTAAATAATTCACCAATCTTAAGCCATAGACAAAAGATATTTTTAAAGTTCCAGTTACTTATGTCAATGGCTTTTAACTACAAAGCACAGAAATTAATCCCTTCTTTTTTTCTGTAAGATTTTAACTCAAGATTTATGGTTAATGAATGTAAAATGTCCTTTCTTATTATTTTTTTCTTATTCTCTCTGTTGAAAACAGATGAAAGTCTTAAATTGAACTAAAAGAAAGGTATTTCTACAATCTGAAGCTAAAAAAATATGCTTTAAATGCTATAATCCGCTTTGCTTTTAATTAGTCCGAGTCATTCTAATTGTTAAGAATGCTACTTTGTTTTTAAAACAGAATCTTATATTTCTTGTTAAGTTTCCATTCTTCTTCTTTTCTCTTAAATTCACAGACTTATCTACGTAATATTTATCCATTATTTTTCAAGTGATTTCTTTTTTAATTGTAGTGAGAGATTAATGTGAGATTACTAACTTTTAATATTTTGAATTCTAAGATATAAAATCTGAAATAGAAATTAAAGATTTTTTTCAGCCACTTATTATATTTAAGATGTTGTATTTTTTTTAATTCAAACATCGATTAGCCCATAAAGAAACAGCAATACAGAACAAAATTTATTACTAAAATTATACTTTGGCCACCTTAGCAAGTTCTTCAGTTCTAAAAAGTTTTGAAAATCATTCGGTTCTAAGCCACTTTCGCAATGAAGGGAAACAAGGATGTTAGTCTGTCTTTGCAGATATTTTTAATACGTTGATAATGTTTATGTTAGAAATTCAATCCTTTTCTATCAGCATGACAAAAATTGGAGGACAAATGCTTAGACACCTGATATGAGCATTCTTTCCTTCAAACAAAACTTCAGACGAAAGGCAGAATTAAAGAAATCTTAAGACCTATCTCACATCATTACAGGCAACGTTAGTCGAAAAGAGATCGGAAAACCTCATCCACTAATGTGAGAAAATCTCTATGGCAATTATTTCAGAAACTAAATATGTTTCTATATAGCTTTAAGTAATAAATTCATTTTTTTCTCAACTCTTATTTTATCTCATGGCCCATCGGAACTTCAAATAAAACGGCTGTCGTATTTATGCTTTAAAATAGTTTAATTTTTTACTAAGATAAAGCAAGAATACTGGGGGATTTTTAAGTATATTTAGCAAAAAATAAAATTGAACCTAGTATATAAATATTTTTATCAAAAAAAAATTAATGTGAAAGATATACCAGCTATATCTGAGGTTGCGTATCGGTTGATCAGCTGAGTATCGGTTGAGGGTGATAAATGAATCGCTCTCAACCTTCTGTTGATATTTGAGACGACCTAAATGTACATCATCTTTGGCAGAAAGAGAAGTTACAGTCCTATGGATCATCACCGGCCATGGGCTAACCCATCCCGTAGGTGGTATGTCCCGTCATAGAAGTGGAAGTATCTGGACCCCGGGATAATTTGTATGATTATCAAAGAATCGAGAATCTGTTTTTTTCGTGCTCTAAACCCCATATATCTTCATATATTGATTTCCAACCGAGAACAATAGCCAGGTAAAATATTTGATTATAAAGAATAATTTTTTATATCCATAAAACATTGGGTTATTTTACTGGGTTTGGTCATAAACAATTGTATTGCTGCCAAAAAGGACTGAAAGAATTCATATGTATATTTTTTTAAAGGCAACGTTACAGCATATTTCGTAGAATTCTTTCTCATTTCTAATTTCAAGAACTCAGTAAATATCATGTATTCCCAGTTTCTAAATTTAGCTCACTCCGTCTAGGTTAACTTTCATTAAAGAATTTTTCTATTTTCATATTCTTTTAACGTTTTCTCCCTATTTGGCTTTCATTTCAAATATAATATTTAAATTTTCCCCGATTTCATTCGTTTCACGTATTCACTGCCCGCTTTGCAAAATGCCAGATGTGGTTTCTCGCCAATGATGACTCGCTTTTACTCTTTTATTGGCAGTTAGTAAAAAATAATTTAAAAACAGAATACAAAGTACTCAATATACATTATTGTTGTAAACTTTTTATTGCAAGCGGGGAGGGGGCGGGGCGAGATGAAAATTATGACTGAAAACTGGGCCTCGAATACTGAAAAGTTGAGAAACGCTGCTATAAATGGTAATCTAGAATGGAAAACTATGCTGTCAGTGGAAAATTATATAAAAAAGGAAGGGATGTATGATTAAGTCATAATGTGCACTGGTTTACAAATACGAAAATAAGAATATAAAACAACAGTTCAAACAATAAAACATTTGTTTCATTAATTTTATGAAATTTCTAAACCTTGAATCCCCCAACAAGATTTTGCCGTATTTGCATTTTATCCCTGAACCTCGTTTTTGAAAAAAAGAAAAACTTATTCTGACACAGAAATTATTAATTTGCAAAACAATGCACTCATTTTTCAATCCTCTAATAAGAAGAAACCTGACTGACAGAATAAAACCGAAGAAATTCGAATAAACTTTGATCTTTACACCTCAATTATAGAAGACTTTAGACCTATTTAAACTAGAACACGAAAACAATTTTTTAATTACAAATTTAATACTTGCCACAAGCAATTATTACTTCCTATAAAAAAAAACGGCCTATGCTCTACTCCAATGCCACGTGGGACATTAAAAATTATTAGTAAGAAAATTAATACATTTTTATGAGAAAAATCTTTTAATATGCAAATTATAGATTCTGGACTTTATTTTCCTTAGACGGAAATGATTTCATTTTCATTTTACTTTAAAAAGTTATTTCAAAAAAAAAATTAGTCGTATTTTTCTTAAAGTGAGTAAAATAATATAGTCTTAAGGGAAAGAACCAAGATTTTTCATTAATATTTTTGAAGCTAAGATTTCTTTTAAACACCTTAATTCTATCGTTTCAATAGAGTTTCGTCGTAAATTACCAAGGTCCTAAGCTTCTTTTTAATTTTAAATTAAAAGCATTTTATGGAAATTCATAAATTTTAATTGATAGCTATGTTATTATTAATTAATTCAGATTTCGTTATCAATAAACGTTTTAATTTTTCATCGACGTGAATATTTAAGAATGTATTAAGTTTCGTAAATTATTCATTGAATTTGCCGTCTCTCTTGTAATTTGAAAGATAAAGTAATTATTTAATTGAAGGAAAAAAATGGTTAGAAAATATCGAACCCAATTTTTTAATCAACACATTATTAATTCTTCATAATTAATTTTATTTTTTAAACGAATTAAAGACTTTGAATATGGCAGTCCTTATAGAACACTCAAAAAGATGAATTTTAAGTGAAAGATTCGATTGTAATGGATTTAATTAAAAATTAATTTTATAGTCTACCAAACACGTCTCTAAGGAAAGAAATAAAAAGAGAAGATTAGAAGCGATTCTTATTATTTCTTCTAATTTGTATCAATAGTGATAAAATGTAAACACATCGAATTATTAATTTTTACCTATACATTTATTCCTTACAGATCAAAATGTTTTTTTTTTAATTCATCAAATTACGACCACCAAAGCGCATATGGCGATAAATTAATCAAAAGCATAAAATAATTAAAAATTATTTCTGTTTCTGGACTCTGTCACGCACACACATATTATATTTAACGAATGTTAAGAAATATCCTTTCACAATTTCAGGAATATTTCAGGTGTCGTCCTCGTCATCTGACAAAGGTTCGAAATTAAGAAATCCATCCCAAATAGTCCGTTTTTCTACTAACGGTTCGTTTATTTAACTGATACAAAACTAACTTCAGGAATGTTCTTATTACAAAATCACGATTTAAGAATGATAATGTTTAAGTGTGGTATCTATAAAAACAGGCAGAATAAGTGCCGGCCATTATCTTAGAATAGTTAAGACATTAATACAACTAATTTCGAAGCAACACGATATTTTTTTAGAACTGTCTTTATTACTTTTTAAAAGTAGTCAATCGACTCTTTTTTATTCTTCCAGGTTGCGAGAGTGGGAGATGAGACTCGAGATGGCTAATTATTTCCCCGTATCCAGATTTCTACGTAACGAACTGTCATGTATCACTTTACAAAGATAGTATTGGAAATCATTTTACCAAGACAGTGTAGGAAATACATTGATCACCTTCATCACATCGACATCATTCGAAATAAATGATCTTGGATTTAAATAAGGGATATTAAGAAGATTCTACATAAAACAAAGCATGAAATCATTGATTATAGCAGCATCTTATTAAGTAGCATTCTCTATTTCCTTAATCGGTTCGATTGTATGACGTGCGTCATGATTCAGCGCATTTGTACACTTGTAAACAAAATCGAAATGTTTATAAATATTACAATTCAACTCAAAAATTACGTGTAATACAAAAATATTTCGATAGATTCCCATTTGAATCAAAATCATTTTTAAAAAAATCTTAAGACAGAGAAAATAAGTTAATTAAAAGGTTAATATTCACAGTGAACTATTTTATTAATTTTGTGTTATTTTCTCCCTTATTCTATCTGTGACATTTTTATTTAAATTCTAGAAGATTTTATTTATTCTGATAACCTTTATAAAGTGAATCCCCTTCTGTATCCAGATTATTTTTTTAATAATGTTCACCTTAATAACATGCACAACAGATTTTGGTGGAAAATATGGTTAGGAATATGGGTTTCATCTCCTATTTTCCATATTAACAAGTAATAAAGTTAAAACATGGTTTTTTTTTAACTAAAAATAGCTAAGGTTTTAGTTAACCCTTTAAAGGGCCATTTTTTTCTAATCATATTATGTTAAATATTTTTAGGCTTGAAATTAGAATAAGAAAAGGGATTCATTTAGCTTATTAGATAAATTTAATTTGATTAATTAATTTGGTTAATTAATAATTAAGTAACAAATCAAGGCACATCATTTTGTCTGAGATAAAAATCTGAAGCATCTAAGTTTCTGACTTACTAAGAAAATTTGCCAGAACTTATGCCAACCTACATAATTTCATACAAATATTGATAAATGTGGTGGGAAACCTACTTCCCACGACCTTAGAAAGGGTTAAAATATAACGCCGTTTTGAAGCTACGTGGAGAGTTGTTAGGGGAGGGAACTCGCAATATATCAGATAACAGGGATGCTACCTGAATTGGCAAACCACTACAAAAAAAAAAAAAAAAAAAAAAAAAAAACTGACCCGTAATAATGGCAGAATTCTAGCTTTTCAACAAATGCGGCGTGTATTAAGTCTGTATAACAACATTAATCTCTCTGTAGTGAATTTTCTACAGTCCGGAGTGAAATAACCTCTATCCTTTTCTATACAATAGAATATAAAAGTTTATACGGTTGCTCCCTTATCTCGAGTGTTGATGGTCATTTAATCATCGTTCAGAATTAAATTCTGCAATGGATGCAACTATTTGCCGTACCAATTATTTCCGCCTCACTTCTTTCACGAGTGAATTTCTGATGAATAGATTATGACAAGCTAAGACACGCTGAACAAGTGAGATCTTGCTATTTGAATAGACAAGCTGATCATATTTCCTAGAGTCAAGAAATGGTTTTACTATTAGTTAAATATACAATAGCTGTCTTGATTTATGGTACTCTTTTTTTATATGTCATTTGATAGCCATTCTTACATAACTTAGATGTAATTCGCCCCAATTGTTTCAATGCTTCATTTGTGCTATTATGATGAATTCACTCACATTTCATTCTTTAATGACATATAAACGAAATTATGTAAAGCAAAGCAACATATTTTGTTGATAACTGGTGACAATGAAGTGCTTCAAAAATAAAAAAAAATCTATTTTTAGGACCTATCATTTCTAAGAAAGAGGCAAATACACTGAAGAAATTACATATAGAATATAACGATTTATGGTTCAGTAAGAGATGGAAAAAAATTCGTAAATCATGCCTTAAAGATAGTACGTAAATCTTTCCTTTTGGGTGGAGTTTCTCTTGGAAAGAAAATGATGCTATTCTGAAAAGGCGATATCCTTGATAGATTAATAATAGCGATCCTAATTTGTAAATGATTAAAACGGACCATTCTTCAAATCACAATTTTTAATCCCAGCTTGTCTGACAAATAATAAATAACATTTTCCATCTAATTTAATTTTAAAGTTTGTATGCAGTAAATGAAGCTGAATATACAGGTGATAATTTCGTCGGGTTTTTTTGCCACCTTTGGTTCAATTTTTGCTCATTTATGAAATTTTTACTGCAATTCCCATTGCCGAATCTGTCAAGAATTATGCAACTCTATCTGCTAATAATAAATCACGTATTTATTTATATAAGTTTAGTGTCAAAAATTAATTTACATTTTTTGCAATTATTAAAAATAACTGCCACTAATATTCTAAAGATTTATATCCTGTAAAATTTCGAAAAAGGTAATTCTGTGTAAGAATTTCAGTTAAATTAGGTAGCTATTAGATATTAAAAGGAATGTTTAAGATTGGTAAATAAAAATGTTGAATTTTTATAAAAATATCAAATTTCTTTATTTAATATTATCCAATATGAAATTTATGAATAATCTTTATAAAATCATTTAAATCTTATTTATAAGTCAAATCGCTGAGAAATTACGTTTCTTAAAATTTCAGTAATACATGCTTTAATACTATTTTACATCTTTAAATGCTATTTTATCCAAATTTTAAATTTTTGGTATAATTTTCTTAAGAAAAATCTCATAACTTAAATATATTTAAGTTATGAATTATAAATATATTTATAATTCATATTGCTTTAAATATAGTATAATTATTTTTCAAAATGTTGTATAGTTTCTGAACTAGAAAGGAAGCATTAGGATCGTGGTGAATATGAATATTAAATATAATTTTTTGCTCTTCCCTGTACGACATTTACATAAAATGATATCTAAAGTTGATTTGATGTATGGTAGCTGTGGAAGATGACACTCTGTTGACTGTTTCCCTGCACCCATTGTTGTAATAACTTTAATTTTAAAAACATATATTTATAGTATTCTCACAAATACTAAAGTAAAAACAAAACTCTAATAAAAGTTTTATAATAAATAACTAAAAACTTATTGTTTTAATAATATAAAGTATAATTAAATAGTATTTGTTGAAAATTTGAAAAAAAAATGTCATTCTTAACAACATTGGGTTTATAAATTAATAAATAACAATAATTGTAAACGTTCGTTTATTTTCATTCTTTTTTACTTGATATTTTCCCATTTTCTTTTACCTACTCTAACATACACCTGTTATTGTGTGTAATTAATTATAATAATGTATTTAAATTCTTATTTTTTCTATTAGGACTTTATTTTTCTTTACTGTTGCAGTAAAACCTTAGAAGTTATAATTCAAAAACCCCAAAAGGAGCAATACGTGTCTAAGTGGATTATTGTACATGATGAGTACAAATGATGGACCCGATTTTAAAAAATCATATTTTCGAAACTACTGCACATATTACAATAAGTGATACACAAATTGAAAGAAAAATACACCAAGTTATTTTTTTTAGTTACTAATGTTTGATGTATGACCCTCTTGTTGTACAGCATAAGTCCATCTGTAATCCACTTCGTTCCACACATTTTGTAGCAGTTTGTATTGTATGTTATCTTTGACATAATCCCACAAAAAGAAATCATTGAGACAAGACATTGTTATGTACCACCAATGCCGAAAACACTACAAGAACTTAAAGAATGCATTTGTGCTGCATTCAGAATGATTGACAAAGTTTTGTTACAAAATTTTTGGAACGAACTGGATGACAGATTGGACGTATGCCGTGTACAAGAGGGTCATGCATTAAACATTTGTAATTGAAAAAAAAATTGGTATATTTCTCTTTAAATTCATGCATCACTTATTGTTATATGTGCAGAAGTTTCGAAATATATATATATTTTAAATCAGGTCCATTATTTATATTTACCCTGTGTGCTGTTACAAAAATAGTCCTTTAGGTGTTGGTACATTAAGTCCAAAAATGACGTTTTAATCCACAAAAAAAGGTGGCAAAGACACAGGCGAGGCATAAAAAGCAATTGTAAGCTTTAATAAAACAAGCAAACATCATATCCCTATATGGAAACTGCTAGAGAACTCACTCTGCGATCAACACTCCAAAGCGATAATTCTCCAGGTTTTAACGTCTCTGCTTATAAAGCCATCGTGACAGGGTATGAAATTTTTAGATGGATCATTTGTCACTTAATAGAGATATCACCATAATTCTTGTATTTTTTCAAGAACTTGAATTTTTCTCCCCGGAGTCACGAAGTTTATCTTCAAATGGTCGCCAAGACCTTGCCTTCCTTGACCTCACATTCATTATCTATTAAAAATATCTGTAAATATCTTTTCAGCTACGATATTTAAATAGCAAAAAAGCAATATTACAGGTTCAGAACAATATAATATACAATATGAAAGACAACAAATATTTTTATGCGAAGACAATAATTCATTTTATAAAGTGAAAATTCTATTTTACCAATTATTTTGTCTGCCGACAACAAACAGTTTTGTTTTATCTCAAGTGTATTCGTGAACCATTTGATATACTGTTCTACACATAAGTAAAATGTTAACAAATATGCTAAATATTTTCATAAAACAGTTTTGAATGCATAAAAATATACTATTCTAATCAAACAGAGAGACAAATCACTTCACAAACTCAGTGACGCAGAAACGTCGGGGCTTTTCTATCAGACATAGATCCCGATGCATATTTCACGATAAACCGACGCCTATTTCTCTCGAAATTCCACTTGGAGGGGGGGGGTGGAGGGACGGGGATGGTTGAGTTCTGCACCTGGTTCTCCTTTCAGGTCTTGAGACACTTCTTTGAAAAGCCGAGGGATTTGGAAAGTTCGACGGAAATACGGTCGTCGTTTATCACTTTTTCGGGAGACGAGATGCCTTTTCGGTGGAGAACTTCTCAAATTTATTTGGAGGGAAGAAACACTCCTTTTTCAGGTGTCTCTTTCCTCTTTTTTCAAATCGATGGGAGATGTCTCTTGCTGCAGCGTTTGTTTTTCATTTTTTTTTTTTTTTTTTGCAGAAACCAAAGTAAGCCGCTCGGTGAAGTTGTCAGTTTACAACATTACATAGACCAGCAAACATATTTATACATTCGGTGATTGAAATGTTCCATTAATATTAAAAGATTCTACAAACAGTTTTTTTTTATCTCGGCATTTGATTAGGGATTAAAATTGTGGCCGTACTATCTTGAATTTCTTATACAGCGAAATAAGTACACATTTTGGACTTATTCTCATAGGTCAGTTGGCACCAAAATAAATCAACTATTTTGAATCTAACTTTAGTTTAGTTATATTAGCGTCCTGTTTTAAAGCAACACCAGGGCTATTTTGGGATGGATCTTGCAATTTTGAGACGCAGTCAGATGACGAGGGTGACACCTGAGCTAGTACCCCCTTCCCCAAACTTCTCCCACTGGTGTGATGTGGAATGCTTGGCCTCCCACGGATTTAAGTGCATTAGACTCGCTTACACGATGGTTCTTAGGTGGAATTGGGTCGCGAACCTCAAACCCTCCCGGTTCCGAAGCCAAGACCTTATCGCCAGACCACCGTGGCCCATTTTGACCATACATCACCTTTCTTTTTCTTATTATATAATTTTTTTTCATTTACCACCGACTTAGTAAATGGACATACAGTCAATCAGTAGACAAATTTGATGTAAATATACAATTTTTATGATAAAATAAAGTACCAAATTTTATCTATCTAAATTGTTTCTTTTATGAGTTATATATCCATTTGTATCATCAAAGCTCACTTATGAACTCTTGGACGTATTTCAAACAACATCTGATATAATTCTATACCTTTTGTATGAAAACTCGATACCAAATATTAATTGCATGACTGCTAAATACTAAATTCTATCCTCTTAGCTCCCCCAGTTTGAACTACCGACTTTTAGATAGGCATATATATACATATTTACGAAAGAATTTTTTTCGAATTATTAATCAAATCTAGATATGGAATTCTTATTGATTAAAATATTTTTGGTTTGTATCCTAAGTGGCATGCAAATATTGCAGAATATTAAATGAAATTAAACAATGTTTGCAATATTTTTTAATATCGTTTAATATAGGATAATATATTATCATATAGCATTGTATAACTTGCTGTGCTACTTGGGATAATTCGTACACAAGAAAGCAAGAATGTCATTCTATAATATCCTATATTAAATTATCGGATAAATTAATATTTTCTTTAGAAGAGTACGCTCAAATGATTTAAACTCAGACAGCTATGGAAATACACACTTACTTATAAACCAAATCTCCATAAAACTATTTCAAGACTCTTCAAGAGACTTAGTTTAAAATAGATTTACATAAATTAAACGTCTTCGGGATAGTCTGACTCGAATTCTCAGGCATTAATCTTAAAAAAAGTTTTAATTTCTAATTGTGACATGTAGCTAAACTGAAGTAAAATGATAGTTTGACGCCTTTTAATAGATTTAGTGTTTTGAACTGACATCTCTGTGCTAAAGATGAATGTGTATGTGTGCGTTGGCGCACTACAGTCTAGACCGATTGATTTAAAGTTACCAAACTTCGCGGACACACGCACATCATATATATACATACATACATACATATATACACTTTGGAGAATGTAATGCGCGTCTAGAAAGGAGTTTATGATATTTTAATTAATTGTAAACTAAGCAGGATATTTGCATTTTTAAGCGATAGTATAAGAAAATATTACAACATAAAAATATAATTAAGATGGCGTAAAATCCTTTTTAATTCGTTTTAAAACCCAGAAAAATATTTTTTAATATTTTAAATGAGTAAAAATTAAAAATGCTGTCTGATAGTATATTTCATATAAAATAAAAAAAAACCTGTATGAGTACATTTTGAGTGCAAGGGAAAATTCTTTTATTAACGTCAAGCCCTCATGTTGATAAAATCTAAAAAAGTTCAGTTAATTCTCAGTACAAACTAAACTTACAAACGTGTTATTTAGCATCTGTCTATATGAAATAAAATTATGTCAAATTTATCTTTTAAAAAAACGTGCAAGAATGTCCTGCATTTGTATTATTATTTCAATAATTATCTATTATTTAAGACAGACATGGGTTATAAATGCATATATTTAAACAGAATGTTCTTTCAAACGGATATCTTCACCTGATTTCAAAAACGCTAGCTACAGACATAAATATCTAGTAGGAAAAATGTCCTAGTTGAAGTAATTAATTATATTTTATGTCGTTTAAATAGATTTTCTGATGAATCACGAATATTACATTTTTATACAGATCATTGGCTCTATGAATCATTTAGTAAAAAAAAAAAAAAATATGACACTAATTGTTTAAATAAAAATAATATTTTTCACGACTAAAACCGAGTGAGATATGAAAAGTTGTCACTTACGGACAAATGAAAACGCTACGTTTTGGACAATATCATCGAACATCAAAGAAGATGCGTCAATCAGATCCTCAATTCTCTTAACCCTTTCTAAGGCCGTGGGAAGTATGCTTCCCACCAAATTTATCAATCTTTGTATGAAATTATGTAGGTTGGCATAAGTTCTGACAAATTTTTTTAGTAAATCAGAAAATTAGATGCTTCAGTTCTTTATCTCAGACAAAATGATGTGTCTTGATTTGTTACTTAATTATTAATGAACCAAATTAATTAATTAAACAAATTAAATTTATCTAATAAGCTAAATGAATCCCTTTTCTCATTCTAATTTGAAGCTTAAAAATATTTTAACATAATATGACTAGAAAAAAATGGCTGTTTAGAGGGTTAAGTTAGTTTAGTTATATTAACGTCCCGTTTTTTCAAAGCAACACTAGGACTATTTTGGGAAAGATCTCGCAATTTTGAACCACGGTCAGGTGACAAGAACGACATGCAAGTTGGCACCCCCTCTCCAAACTTTCACATCACACCAGCCGGAGGACATTTAGCCAAGACCGATTGAACGTGCACTAGACCCCTTACACGACGGTTCTTCGGTGTAATCGGGTCTCGAACCTAAAACCCTCCGGTTCCGAAACCAAGACTTTATCACAAGGCATCGGCGATCATTTTCTCATAAATTAGACCGGCCTAAATTAACGAGATTTTCCTAAAGATCGGCTTAAATTGATTTTCCTAAAATAATGATATTCTGCCGTATCTGAGAGAAGAAGGCCGACATTGTTTTTTGTATCAAGACTATAAAGAGAAGAAAATTTGTTAATAAATTTCTTTTCAAAGATGTAATTTTATTTAAGTACCGTTTTTTACATACTTTAATTTAAAAAATATTTTTAGCATATTTTACAAAAATTTATTAAAATTAAGGGGGGGGGAACGCATTTAAAGATGTAAAATAACACAGAAACTTGTATTATGCAAATATAAAAGTCAACAAATATTACTTTCCAATAAATAAGCTTTGAAAGTAAAATTCAAACGATTTTTGAAGAATAAAAATCAGAAAGAAATATTGAATAAAAAGAAACATTTCATACTTTTGAAAAAAAATGGCTTTTCAATTTGTTACCTACCTTAAAATATGCTTTTACCATACTTTTGAAAATTTTCTGCATTTATAAATAAGATTATAATGAATCTTATTTATTATAATTAAGATTTAACTTCAAGAGTAGGCAATGATTCGAGTTTTATATGTGTCAATTTTTAAACACTTTGAGAAAATAAATGGCTGTGAAAATGTTTTTATTGTTTAATTTTTTTTTATTCTAGTTCACCGATTTTTTAATCTGATATTCTTTTTCTTGAATAATACTCTGAGATAACACAAAGTATATAAAGTATTCTTTAATACTAATAAAATTTCAATTACTGAACGATGCTATTTTATTTTGAATTATAAAAAAAATATTTAATTTCCAAAAGAAAGATTCTGCTAAGTTGAAGTTAATCATTTCCGTTTTTAGCAAATTAAATTTCACATTTTGGATGAGATGAGTGAAAAGCAAGGAGTTGCTTTACATATTGAACTGAGTGGTGTAACATTTTTAAGACAGTATGTCTTAATTCAAAGTTTGATACATACGTTTTCCCTTTGTATCAAACTTCGAAGTGCAAAATTTGAAGCTTAAAAGCTTAACCCAATCGAAGATAACATTAAGAAAGACAGCTATACAAATCATTTAAAATTAAATTTTATCAACCATTAATCATAACAAACTATCAATATATATAACAAAGCAGTATATTTCAATATCACATTTTAAGAAAAACTAGATACATTTTTCCAGATTTAATAGCAGAGGCCGTGCTTGACTGGGGTGATTTAAAGCTCGATCTTCGAAGGTGGAATATCAGTTTATTTATTTGTCCAGTAAAATAATTAAGATTCAAACTATTTATGACTATCAATGTAGATTTATATCATTTTAATTTATTCATAACTTGTAAGAATGTAGGTTTGAGATAATGAGAGTTATTTGTAGTCATAAATTTAATCCTCGTAACATATTTCAAACTTCCGAGATCGAATTCGAGAGCATATTATATGCATTTTGATTAAAATGTTATATAAGAAATCGGACTGGAGCTTGTAAATTTATAACTAGATCTTCAATTTCATTTCCTCTAAAGATACATTCTATTCAGAAAGAACCTCATTATTTCAAGATTTGATGAAATGGTATAGGCTAGAATTGCAGAGTTGCATTGGTAGTTATAAAAAAATAATGGATCACTTTAGTAATTATGTTATTTACCATTGCATCTTCACAAAATTGGTGCGGATGAAAATGACTCGAGGAAACAAGTTTGTTCCAATCGGCACAATTATTAACCAAGTTAATTAACTACTATTTTGATTTTTTTTTCTTTTACAGAAACCGAGATTATTTCAAAATTCCCATCCAACAGGTCTTTCTATGTATGTTATCAAATTTCATTTTGAAATTTGCATAGCTCTTGAGATATAATTAATTTTGTTGTTCGAAACTCTGAATTAAAGGACCTAGTTCAGGGATCATATGGAGACTGTATATTAAACAAATCACAACCTGTCAATAGCAAAATTAAGATTTTTTCTACGTTCCCCCTCAGCGAATTCTCAGAAAAGTAATAAAGCACTGTTCAGATTTGTTATTAATATATGCATAATTTTCCAAGTTATAAATAACTTATTTCCTTCATTTCTTCTTCAAAACCTCAATTCTTACTGATAATGAAATATGTTGTATAACCCATTTTTTTAACTTACTGATTGGTGAGATGCGGTTACCGTAAACGCATTTTAAGTCAATGAAATTATCAGTTCTTATTAAAAGAAGGAATTTTTATATTCTGGCTGAAACAATTCTTAATTACATAGGCGATTTATCAAGTTTTTTAGGATCATTTCATTATAATAAAAGTATTACACATTTGATTTTTACCTAGAGATCGGCAATAATTAAACAATCGACAATAATAACAATAACTTCAATGTTTGAAGACGATGTTAAATATTCAAAAATTTTCATAATAAAAATTTAAATACAAAATTAAGTAGCTAATTGAAATTTAACATACCTGGTTAGAAAATTGCATACAGATAATATTTATGGTGATGAAACAATATGTGGAATAAATGTCTTTTCTTCGTTTTAAAAATATTCAAATAAAAACTGGCTTATTGAACCAGTTATTATTACTAGATTCTAAGGAAAAGAAAAATCACTAAAAGTTCCAATAAATCCAACAAGTTTTCCATAAAACAGCATTTTTATACAAAATCTTCACAAATATACTATCACAAGAAAGAAAATTAATGACACTGAACAAAACTCGGACAAGTTACGGTTAAACCTTCCCTATTAGGAAACGAATTGCTTATTTTTTCAAACTACAGGAGGAATCACAATGGCATGGTGGATGATGAATCATTGGATTGAAGCACAACATCCATTCCCATTTTTTGAGTTTAATCAGATTCAGTCTTTTCGGCTTGCAATAGCTCATCCATATCTTTATATCTTAGCTACATCAATAACAGGAATAACTACAGACATTGTAATAATTAGAGACGCATCATCAGAGGAATTCAAGAAACACCATCATGGATTTCAGAATCTAATGGAACATTTTTAGGTCCTTCAACCTCAGTAGATTTTATTCCTGTATTCCTTTTATCCCTTGGAGCAGGATGAAGTATTAATAACTAAAAGTAGAATTCGCCTATTCGTGAGATAATTTTTCGTATGCAAGTATTCAATTAACCTTTCAGTTAGTAATTTGAAAATAAAATATGGAACAAAAAATTGAGGTAATTTTCCTGCTCAGTGATTCTGGTTTCAACTTTCCATAAGCTCTTACTATCTTTAATTGTGTATAAAATTAGGATATTGTTTAAGGAGGGAAAATATCATTATGTCCTCAGCTATTTCAATTTTAGTTGTTGAAAACTTTAAAATTTTCTAAATTTTCATTCTGAATCCATTTACAGCAATTATCTAATCATGACCCAAGCATCACTCGGATGTTAGAGTGATTATTGAAGGTTTTGCTTGAACATTAAGGAATCCTATAACAGCAGTTATCTAGTCATAACCCAAGCCATCACCCGAATATTGGGTTGGTTATTGAAGGACTTCATGAATATTAAGAAATCTCATTACAGCAATTACCTAACCATAACCCAAGCCATCACTTGAATAATAGAGTGGTTATTGAAGGACTTGTTTTAATATTAAGAAGGGATCATATTAGAACAATTATCTAATCATAACCCAAGCCATCGCACGGATAATAGAGGAGCTATTGAAGAACTTGTTCAATATAATGGAACCTCATTATCTGTAACATTAACATTGCATAATTTTATGTTCTTTCTTTTGCAGTTGAGATCATTCATCTCACAATGTAAATTAGGTGCCGGTTGCATTTTAAAATCGTTTGGAAGCCATTTCAGATCTTCAAACCATTTACAGTTCAAAAGCTGTTGAGAAGAGTAGCCACTAAAAAGATCATGTGCGTGATTCATCTATTCAGTACTACTGTGTATGTATGTACTACTCTGATGATGTTCATCTATTCAGATGTATGTCTCCAGATTTTCAAAGTAGTTGACTTTAATTTCTGAACTTGATTCGACCTAAGAGTAACCCTTCTTCATGACTTTTTTTATCCAATAACATCCAGTCTGTCCTATAGATATTACTTAAAACAGGTATATCTATCGAATCTCCTGAACTCTCTCCCACACAACATGGCAGAACATCTAATCAAGGTATAAAAATGAGTACGTTATATTTAGCTCTAAGCAAATGCAGTTTTAAGTCTAATACCGAATTGGTGTTGGCAAACAACACACGTAATTTCTCTGTCAAAGACAAATGGTGCAACCTCTTGCACATCCAAATCCCAGCGACACAGTGATCTACATAGATAGATCACAAAGAAAAGATTTTAAACGTAATCTGTGAAATCTATTAAGTAATCAACTGTGGCAGATGATAAAAATGATCTGAAAATACTCCTACCTTTAAGTTGCAACACCGATACACTAGTTCTTCATTTTCACGTGGATGGGAGAATATTAAAAAAGTCTCTAATCTTAGGAGAGACATTTATTTTTGAAAATGTCTCATCTAAATCAGAAGCAAATAAATAGGATTAAACGTATGTAAAACATCTGGCGTTAATAAAATTAGGTCATCTATGCAGACAATCATCAGACGATTAATTGTTGCCCTTCCTAACAAATGTATCGAATAAGGCTTTGTTGGCCTCATCAATAGGTGCAAAAAGGAAAAAATCAACAGAAATGGTCTCCGCATAGGAAGAAACTTCTTTGCATACTTTCTAATAAAGAAGTTATTCCCCTTCCCTTGTATGCAATCTGGAACCTTGGACAAGGCCATGGCAGTTTTATTTTCACAGATGACAACTTATAGAAAACAGATTCTCGAGTATTAGATGCATATCATTATCATTCGATTTTTTAAAATATATATTTGTGGTATTAATCTGCGTCATACCCTTGATAGATCATTCAAAAACAAACGTTCTCAGAGTTTCATTTTCACACATGAGAATTGTACATTTCTTAGTATACTATAGAGAACCGTTTCTTGTGTATTGAATATATATCATTAGCATACGGCGTTTTGAAAAATCACTCTGTGGCATGAAATTAGCGTTTTAATGAATATACCGTTATATCCTTAGCGATTAATCTCTGACGTACACAGTAAATACACAACTACCAGTAAATCTTATATCTATCTTGGAAGTCTTTTTTAGGCCGATTGAAACTAAAAGTTTGAACAGAACTACAGTTATAGTTACAAGATCATACATTAAATTTCATTTTTATAAATTACAGCATTATAAATTATCACATTTCTATACAAGAGACAGACGGTCAACCCGTCTATGCATATGTTCCAAATTTGATACGATTTTATAGATGTTAAACCAATATTCCGAACTTCTTTTCATTTCCAGTTATCGGATAGCAATCTAATGTCTAGAACAATCAGTATATACTAAATCTCCTTCTTTTAGTTTAAAGAGCCTTTGAGTAATCATATTTACTTAAGCTTAACATAAATCTGAAAATATTGTTTTCGAATTCAGGTATTCTGAAACGTGTAGTTCGTCAAATTTTGATTTGAAATACAAGATTCTTTCTCCGCATATTTCATATACTAAAATGCATAATAACAATAATAATAAAATCAAACAAAGGTACAACAAAGAAAACCTGTCGAAAACAAAGAAGACTCAAGCACTACACAGATCCTCTTCTTTAATTCAATAAACCCTCTTAAAAATAAGAGTCCAATGCCTCATATCATAGAGATTGCCTCCAAAGCAAGCCTATCATAAAACGCTCCAGCAGCGTAATAAATGCTTAAAACGAAGTCATCATCCATTGTATAATGGGCTATTACCTCATAAAACATTGTTTCGCTCTCAGAGCTAATTTTTTTCCCCCACATAGGCAGGAAAACAATCTTTTTTAAGACTTTGAGTCCGGGAAAAAGGTGTCGATAATTAATTGGAAGCGCGAAGAAAGCCCTTTTAAAGCGGCGAGGAGCGGATACAAAATTAATGACGAGGTTAATTGCTTCCCATTATTAAGCCCTTTGTGATGCGGTGTCTTGTCCCCCCCCCCCGTATTCATTATTGCTGGGGATGTAGGGTGTAATCGAGACGGCGGATCGTCGAGCATTACTCCAGGACAGTGTAATTCCAACGGCCCATTTCCATCTCATTGAGCACGAACCAGGCGTGTCAAGGGAGATTTACTAGGGTTTGAAAGTATTCTCAATGAATTTTTTCAAATTTTAATATATCGCAGTTTTTTAATTAATGCAGAATTTTTCCCAGTTGATCTGTAAAAGTATTAAAAAGAACCGTGCATTTATAAGGATTTCCCGCATCAGTTTCTTAATGTTTTCTTAAAAAATAAATCAAAAATTGTTAGATATTACATATTACAACATTTGTCGATTGTTTGCCATAAAAAATCGATAAAATTAAAAACAGCTGAGAACAGTGGCAATTACTTCTATATGAAATAATGTAATTATCGATATTCCAAAATATTATTGGAAATTCACTTTTAAGGAATATATATATAATATTTTTAATATAAAATTTAATAAGAAGTAAAAAAAATTATAAATGCATAATGCAAATAATAAACGGTTACCTTAAGGCGGCATTTAACGGAAATGGAGATGCAGATATTGTTTGGAAAGAGAATCAGTGACAATGAGATGAAATGGCGCACAAAGTATAATTTGATTTATATTATCTTTTAATGGTTATTATTGGCTAGAGTCAGGGGACTGATATGATTTTTTTTCACTCGCTCATTATATTTAGATTTAAAAAAAGTTGTATCATTGTTTTTAGTAAAATTTAAAAAAAGTTGCCATAAAGTTGCATTAACATATAAAATTTTTGCTTTTAGTGGAATCTGTGTTTTTCTTGACTCCTTTCACTATAATGCTACTGAGATTATTCATCCATAAGCATCTCAAGTAAGCAAAGCATTATCTGGGATCACTTCACATAAAGAGAAACAATTGCATATGAGCAGGTGAACGAAAATTTACATAGAGGTTACTTATGCACGTATTTGAAGTCCAAAACAAATGGCCAAATCAGAAATGAAACATATTGGAAAAAACCCCGACAAAAACCTAACCTGTATAACTGGAGTCAGTGGAAATAAAGATAATACATTATCTACAATTTTGGTGATTTTCAAGATTAAACTGCATTTTCTTATATGCTTTGCTATGACACTGCACTTTTTACTTTTTCAAAATGAAAACAAATTTCCAAACAGAAATAGCGTGGTGAGTATGAAGTGAATTTTCAGATCATGAATTAATCCCAATATGCTGCTCAGATAAAAATATGGCTTTAATAAGAGAGCTTGGTTCACAATGACGATATATTTTCATTGATTTACAAAGCAATGTTATTTAACGATAATATAAAAATAGATCTGTGTCATAAATGACAAGATAATAGATGGTTGTATTAAAGTCTGCCGCTAATAATTCACATAATGGTTGCCAGCTTTTCATCAATTTTTTTTATAATGATTGGCTTCTAAACTTTAATCGAGAAATTATTTTTCGTCAGGCATTTTCAATTTCGCACAAACATTCAATAATCCTTTGTTGTTATTATACTACCATTTAGAATCATACATGTAATAATATTTTAAAAAAGATGGTTTGAATTTATAATGCTTTTTCGCAGAGCATTAAATCTTCTGATGAAAAATGCAGTTTTGCATAGAGCCCTAACGGGCCCTGAATGGTTCTCGGATCATTGACGGAAATCACTGATTTGATCATCGGTGACTTACTTGATCATCGGACTTACTTGACGAATATGCCAACTTTGGAGCAAAATCAAGGATTCCAGAAACAGCAAGAATCTTGGTGATAAGCCCTTTAGAATGCCTGTCATGCTGATCTTTCTAGAACATTCATTGCCCTAACAGAGAAATTATTAAAAAATCAAAAGTTGAAGCTGCACTCAGTCATGAGTAGAATCATGTTTTGAGTCGGCAGTCGAGTCCAGCGCGAGCGAGTAATCAATGGAGAATAGCAGACGTTCGAAAAGCGTGAATAGTCGAAGGAATTTACTTTCCTATGGAGTTCCTTTTAAACGCTTTGTACTGTTATTCATTTTTACTACTGATTTGTTACTAGTCAGCTTCTGTTAATTGTGAGTGCTTTTCTTGTGCATCTACGGCAGCTTTTTGTTATTTTTATACGTGTTTTCAAGTTGAATAAAGTCTTGATATTTGTATTGAGTCTGTTGGATTCTTTCACCGTACGTCCACTGTACCGGGGCTGTTCAGTTTCGGATCCTGGCTTAAAATTTTTTTGTAACACTAAGTAAGTATCATTCTTTTTTATTGTTGGATTTTAGAATTAACTCAAAATATTCGATTAATTAACAAAAGATTTTTGCTCATTAGATATTAATCCAAATTTTGAATGGTTTTGTTATTCACAAGGTACATTTGACATTATTTTTAACTGATAGATGCTTTGCTGAAATCTCTTTCTCTATTTAAAGTTAAATTTCGAAATGATATCGTTCTTTGATTCAAAAGCCATAAATCTCTTATTTCAGTTATATTTAACCAAGTCCCTATTACTTCCAGTGACGTAATTAGAGATCTAAATATTTAAAAATCTTGAATAAATGTTACTTTTTTAACCTTTTAAAAATTTATTTTAAATAACTATGGACTAATTAATTTGATATACAAAACTTTAACCTTTATTTGAAAATTCTAAGCGCATTTAATTTCCCTGAAATTAATAGGTGTTGTTCTAGGTAATAATAAAGATGGCAATTTATTAAGGTTTAATTAATATTATTTTAATTAATAATTTACGAATATATGTTTTTAAAAGAAAAAATATTTAATCTAAATTTGAAATTTACCATTCGAAATTGGCAGATAGCCTTGAAAGGACTCTGCATCTATGAACCTATATATTATCATTATTATATGTTACTTTAATTCGTTATTTAGCAGATGTTTCATATTGTAAAAGTATTTAATCATTTTTCAATCAGAAAGCAAATGATTTTTTTAAAAAAATGTTAATGTATTCAGGTAAAATAATAATTTTATTAAAAATTCCTTTTATTAAAGTGAAGTTGCAATACTAAAGTGTGGTGTTAAATCTTTACATTTTTTTTCTATTAATCTGGAGATCTTTTTAAAAATTACAAAGAATTTTAATGTTTAAAAGTGTCTGTAATTTTTTTTTCTCATTTTTCAGTTATTAAGAAAACTTAATATAAAATAATATCTAAGTTGCTAGCTAATGGTTTATTTCCATATTGATTTCCATGATTTATTTCCATATTCCATATTTCCATTTATATCTTTTTAATTACTTGGTGGTATTTGTTTCTTTTGTTCTTTCTTTTCCATATAGTTCTTTAAAGGTGTTCACGATTTTTTTGTGTTGTTATTTAGAAAAGATAATATAAAATATTATCTAAGTTGCTAGCTGATGGTTTATTTCCATATTCCATATAACATATATTATTTAAATATTTTTATATATATCTAATTTCTTTGGGGGATTTGTTTCGTTGTTTCATTGGATCTTTCTTTTCAATATAGCTATCTTTCAAGGTATCCTTTATTTTTTTTTTAGAAAAGTTAGTATAAGATAATATCTAAGCTGCTAGGTGATGGTTTATTTCCATATAGCACATACTTTATTTCCGTGGTCTATATTTATATAATTTCCATATTTATTTCTGTGGTTTTCATTTATATTATTTCCATTGTTTATTTCCATATGGCATGTATTATGTCCATATTTCCAAATGGATCTTTCTAAACATATGAAAGAATTTTAATCTTTAAAGGTACCCATAATTTTTTTATTTGTATTGCCATTTAGAAAAGTTAATATAAAATAACATCCAAGTTGCTAGCTTATGGTATATCTCCATTTATTGCTTCCATATTAAAATTTATGTCCATTTACATTTGTATATAACATTTTGGATTTCCATTTCCCTTTACACAAGCACTCAATATTCAACTCCAGATACATTTCATTTCCCTTTTTGGGAGCCCTTCAGAAGCAGCAGATTACAAATTACTCCCCGCAAACAGAACCTTCTCCTGACAGATTGCCCAATACTTTTTCATTCAGCCCATTCCTCCGGAGTAACAAATCATTTCGGCTTATCAGATACAACGGGCAATGTCATAGCGGAGGACGTCGTTTCTCATTTGCCATCACCATCTGCATTCGCCGTGTATAAATCTGTTTATGCGACTGCGTGCCATCGATTTCGGTTGGGAACGAAAGAGAAGAGGTTTCTATTTTTCTGATTCACCCCCCCCCCCTTCGCTGGACCCTCCTCCCCAGCCAGCCCGAGCGGCAGATGTTCAATAGGGATGTCATCTTCCAGAGTCAGATGTCACCGACATCCGTCCCATCAGCACGTTTGTGTCTTCGTCGCAATCACACACGGAGCGTAAAAATTGCCTCATGTCTTCTGATGATCGCATTGGGAAAAGTAGTTATAGGCTTTCTTTCTTGCCCTGTATAAATATTTTTGGATGGGAGGACCGGCTGGATGGATGGCGACACGGATATCGTTTATGAGTGGCATCAAGAGGTCGTTGTTTATGGGGAATGGCCTTGGTTTAAATTTTTTATGAAGTCCAGCGTTAGATTTGGGAACGTAAATGGGCAATAACAAAATCTTCATGAGAAAAGTTGGAGTGTAATGGGCTGCCGGTGTTAAAATATTGAATATCGTCTGACGTATATCTTAATTTTACTTTAGAGAAGTTTTGGCAAATAAAAGCTTATTTGTTCCAGAGATATGGAAGTATGTATTCGTCATAAAATTCGGAAGTAGATTTAAATATCTAAGAAATAAAACATATTTGATTATAAGCGCATTATCTAATTATACTGATGCTATTACTATTTTCCAAATCAAATGCTAAATACCTAAATAATAATAATAACCTCAACAAGCATGATCTGACTGTGCTAGCCGCTGATACATTTTCCTCTATATAAAACATACCAACAAGATTTGAAAAAAAAATTATATTTTCTTTAAAATAAGAAAATGAATAATCTTTCTCTTTCCTTTCTTATAGTTTTTTTTCTAAGCGTAGGACAATAAAAAATGTTCCCTGTTTGGAGGCATTTTTGCAGATAAAGTTCATTAATAGATAACTAAAATGTAGAAATTCGACAAAATCTCGAATTGGAATTTTTGGAAGATTTCGATACTTAGTGATAGGTTACTCTTATGTAAGAGAAAGTCATAATAAATGGTACTGCTAATGTCAATACTTCGAAAATATATATTATCTACTTTAAATGTGAAAATTCTTCTAGTATATTATGTGCCAACAGGGTCAATATCTCTTTTACTAGCAATTATTAAGTTCATTAAATCACCTTTTCATGACTTTCACTGCCAGCTTATGAAATTTGGCTTCATTTTGCTAAATTTGGCTTGCTTTTGCTTTCAGATGCCTCAAAACCCTTATGACCAAAACAATTTTATGGGCATCCTTAGTAATAATTATATTACTCTACTAACTACATATGCATAAATATATTCCAAAGTCGATAATCACAATTTCTAAGTTTATATAATCAAAGTCTATTTCATAAAATTGCTGTTATTATTATTAAACTCTTTAAAGAAATAAACTAAAAATTCCACACTTGAACAAACTATTCGGATGTTATATATAAGTAACTAATTAATTATATAAATTAAATAATGATTGACAATAAATTTTAAAATAAACAGTCTAACTGAATAATAATGCATGAAAAATATTACATGTAGGCACAAATATTCCTAAACTGACACTTGACATGGCAAAATATAATTTTAATAGATATTAAGTAATATAAATTCCAGTCGAATATTACTTCTATAAAAATTAGGTTTTTTTGCAGACAAATTTCATTTTACTGGATTCTGTTTAATTTCCTGATTACAGGAAAAATTTTGAACTGCAGCAAACGAGCGATGTAATTTTTCTATAACAAGCGCTTCTTCAATTTAAATTAGTTTTTTTTAAAATAGCTTATACAAATATGTGGGATAAATTTGGTTTATATTTTACACTTTAACGAGATTAGATGGTTATTCTATGAAACGACTAGTTAAACTATACAATACAATTAATTTTTTTTCTCATCAAATGACTTCCTCAGTCATTTCGAGGAAGTAATTAGGCATTCAATGAAATAGTAGAGTTCATATTCTAATCCCTCTAAAACACTTTTGATAAGGAATGTTCTATTCTGTATGCTTGATTTTCAATATCAAGACTTTGAAAGTTATCTGCCAGCGCAATGATGGTTGTCTTAGACATCACATTAAAGTCATAGTGAACGAGCTTCTAAGCAAAATAAATAAAGTACATGTTGCAGACGATAAAAATCAGACAATACGAGTAGTATCTAATGTAAATTCTAAGAGAAGGCTGTCTGTTCTATTAGATTCAACAGTTTTAGTATTTGCGAGATAATCTTATTACAAAGCGTCTGAAATCCTAATTTTGAATAATCTTCGTCAAATGAATTTTAAATAATGTATGCCAAAATGAAATATGAGATTCATGTGATTTCATTTTGTCAAGCACAATTGTTCTCTATCCTTTCATTTTAATTTTTTCGTTGTATTTAAAATTTGATATGTTTAAACATCTTTCAAGAAACTTGATGATCAGATGCCTTTTTTTTTTAATATTCACAAAATTTGCTGAAATTTATTTCCTTCGTCAGATCAGATCCTCTGGAAATTATAAAATAAATTTAAAAGGAATAAATTTGGAAATGAATTCTTCAAATGAATTTTAAATATTGTAGGTCAAAGTGAATCTTAGGATTTCTTTTGACAGGCATGGTAAGTACTCCATTCTTTCATTTTACAATTTTTAGGTCTAATTCAAATTCGATGAACTTAGACATTTTTCAAGAAACTTAATGATCGAATGTATTTTTTTTTTCAAATATCCACAAAATTTTATATATAAAATTAATCAAATATTTCTGAAACTAATTTTCTTCCTCAGAAAAGATCCTCTGGAAGTTACTAAATAAATTAAAAAGAAATCATTTAAGGAAATGACTTTTACATATAAATTCAAAAAGAATTTAGAGATTGGATTACGATTTCATTTTGACAGGCATTGTATGTGCTCCCTTCTTTCATTTTACAATTTTTCTGTCTAATTAAAATTCGATGAATTTAGACATTTTTCAGGAAACTTGATGATCGAATGTATTTTTTTTTCAAATATCCACAAAATTTAATATATAAAATTAATCAAATATTTCTGAAACTAATTTTCTTCCTCAGAAAAGATCCTCTGGAAGTTACTAAATAAATTAAAAAGAAATCATTTAAGGAAATGACTTTTACATATAAATTCAAAAAGAATTTAGAGATTGGATTACGATTTCATTTTGACAGGCATTGTATGTGCTCCCTTCTTTCATTTTACAATTTTTCTGTCTAATTAAAATTCGATGAATTTAGACATTTTTCAGGAAACTTGATGATCGAATGTATTTTTTTTCAAATATCCACAAAATTTAATATATAAAATTAATCAAATATTTCTGACACTAATTTTCTTCCTCAGAAAATATCCTCTGGAAGTTACTAAATAAATTAAAAAGAAATTATTTAAGGAAATAACTTTTACATATAAATTCAAAAAGTTTCACGTTTATGCCACAGAAATTACTTTCACATCAGTTCAACATTTTCAAATTATTTCTGAAAATTGACCTCTACGTTCAAAAATTATAAAATAACCTTTTTTCTCAAACAAGTCAAGAAACTCTTATTCATTTTTTTCCTTAAATTTCCGGAAAGTCCCTAATGCGTAAGCTTAATTTAAAGCATTACATTACTGACGAAACCCCGAACACCACCGAGTTTGCCCGAGTGTTGACGAATCTTGCCGGAGCTGAAAAGCGATAGGTTACAGGAATCTTTCCTAATGGGCTTAGGACTTCAGTGAAAGCAATAATAGGCGAAAGCATCCATCAAGACAACACAATACAGCGTGGCTTGATCGAGTTTCTCGAAGAATGATTGAAAGGAAGAGGCCACCCAACTGCTGGACAGAATCTGGGTCGGGAAGTGATTTCTTCGCGTCATCATTCCCTTTTAATAGAGGATGAAGGAGTGATTAATAACAGCTAGTGATGTATGGCCTACCAAGAGATCAACGCTAAAGCATTGCTGTTCCTTATTGGACGAAGAAACTGCATTCCAGAAAATGGAATGAAAGGCATTGGTTGGTAAGAGAACAGATTGAACGATGATGTAATAAAAGTAATTAGGTAAAATAAAATTATTTAAAACATTATTATATGAAAAATATTGGAATATGAAATTATTGTTCATTATGCAATAGGTTTTGTGATATTAAAATTCTTGGAATTTACTTAACTTTATAAAAATGGTTCAGCATATTTTGCTTTATCATTTAGAAAAAGTGTAAACTCATTTTGCTGCTGAAGAGTTGAAATATCAATTTTAATAGCATCAAACTTCCTGCAAACTTATCGAATTTTAAAATCGCATCTTTGGTTACGTAGTGATTGGTTATGTGCTATTAAAAAGGTTTGACACAAAGAAATCTAACAATTGAAATTCATTGAAATTACAACAAAAAATTTTTCAAAAGAGAAATAATCATTATTTTATGATTAACTAATTGTCTTTGGAGATAAATATTTACTACTATCCATCGAATCAAAAATATATGTTTTAAAATTGAAGTTTATGCACAACTAATCTGAAACTGAAATGTTCCAATCACCGAATGATTTTTACTAAATAAACTATTATAATTTAAGTTTAAACCTAATTTATTTCATACTAATCACTTTTGGCTACCAGTTTGTTTGCCAGGGATATAGGTTATATTTAATTACATTTAATTAATTTAGTTATATTTTTATGTCCGTGATACCATCATGTTGTCAAGCATTGAAGTCTTGATATTTCACCTGTCTTACATATGATTTTATTATTGTATAATTTTAATGTAGATGAAAATGAAAAGTCCCATTAGTCATTATCGCTCTATTACAAATAGTAATGATTTGTTCAACTATCTTTTAACTTTCATTGTATAGTAACTTAATTTGTTTTGATTCGTCTAGTAAATTACAAAATATTAAACAGAATCCCTTTCCTTTTGTATCCAAAAATAAAAGACAATATTTGATGAAACAGTGAAACAGTTTAAGAGCAACAATATGATTAAATATCGCAAATTAAGCAATAAAATATATTGTTACGAACCTGTGATGCTGCTTCCCAGCTCAGTTGGTTCCATGGGAGGTCCCAGAGCTTGGCGACGAATTTGGCGACTTTGGCGCCAAAATAGATTATACCCGAAACATTGAGAATTTTCCCGAACCGTCCAGTAGGAACGGTGATACGCCTCGAACGTTCCTGATTGGTTGAGAGGCATCTAGCCCCGCCTCCTAAGACCTATAAAAGGAGCTGCAGCTGCCGGGGAGTGGTCGTGAACCAGATCGGAGAGAGTAGTCGTGGACCAGTGGAGTCGTCGTAGTCGGAACCGACGGTAAAGAACTGGTCTTCCAGAGATAAGCGGAGCAGCGACGGAGTGAAGCTAGTGCTGAACTAAGCTGTGTACTACTGTCTGCAGTAGAGTCTGTTGTATGCTGCACGTCTCGGCTGAAGATAATCGTCTTCTATGCTGTATATAGTTGTCGTCTTTGTGCTGCCCTGTGTGTCTTCGTGTAAATAAACGTCGTTGTTTTTATTTTCTACTGCCGCCTGCTGATTGAGCGTTCCCCACACCATATAACCCCCACTATCCAAACGAACCCCGGAAATTTCGTAACAATATATATATATATATATATATATATATATATATATATATATATATATTAAAATTGCCAAAATGCTGAAAAATTTGCGCAAGATTTTTAAATTGACATCCTTAAAAAGACAAGTTTTGTACATTTTAAAAAAGTGTAAAATTCGTTTTTTTTTTCCAATAATATTTTTGGATGTTATCGTGGAAAAACGCCAACACTCAACTTAATTTTTTAATTATTTAAAATTCTATATAAAATTTCAAACATATCGCATCGAGTTCACCATCCCACTTTGTAAGATACAGACGTGAGAAATTCGATCGATCTTAGTCAAACAATCTGGCCTGTAGAGAACCAAAACAAGCATATATATTCCTCTTTATTATTATTAGAGTGAGGAAAGTAAATTTACTTACATGGTGAGAAGATAAATATAACTTTTATCTGAAACCTTTCAAAACATCCAATGCCGACAGATCGATTAAAAAATAACAAATAATAAATAGTCGCCATTTATCCATGTAAAAACAAAGCATTCTTTACAATGTTTTAATAACTAGATTTTTCATTTCTGTTTTGAGTGTCATCTTATTCTCCACCTCTCAATTTTATCGTGTTTCTTCTCTGTTTGGAGAAGAATCAATATACTATAAGAAATATGTTATACCAAAATAAATTGATATTTTTATAAGGTTGGTGATTTGCAATTTATGTAATTAAAAAAAACCATGACTTTTTGCTTTTTTGAATACGAAGATAAAACATTATAAGAGTAAAGAATTTCTAATTCCAGATTTTGTCTAAATTTCCACTTTTCAGATCTGCCTGAGTCCGAAATGCAAATTTTTGGAATTATATCTGTCTGTAATAATTCAAAAACCCTTTCAGTTAGACGGAATTCATTTGGTATACGGCCTTTATTCTAAAATTTATAGAAATTTTTATCAGAATTCATTTAGAAGAAATTTTTATCAAAATTCATTTAGAATTGATTTTATAGAAATATTTCTCAAAATTCATTTAGAATTGATTTCATAGAAATTTTTATCAAAATTCATTTAGAATTGATTTCATAGAAATTTTTATCAAAATTCATTTAGAATTCATTTCATAGATTTTTTTTACAAAATTCATTTAGAATTCATTTCATGGAAATTTTCATCAAAATTCATTTAGAATTCATTTCATAGATTTTTTTACAAAATTCATTTAGAATTCATTTCATAGAAATTTTTATCAAAATTCATTTAGAATTCATTTCATAGATTTTTTTTACAAAATTCATTTAGAATTCATTTCATAGAAATTTTTATCAAAATTCATTTAGATAAAGTTTCTCCTTCCGGCTGTCCAAATATAAGTTAACATGATAGCTATTCAACTCAGAGAGTAAGATAAATAAAATTTAATACAGAGATTTAATATCTAAAATTTAAATATAAAACATAAGACCTTTATAAGATAATATACGAGAAAATTTCAAGGAGAAGAATCCCCCGGTTCTATATCGCACAAATGAACCATCTCCATAATTGTTTTTGCTTTGTCCAATGTTAAAATTTCATATCAAAATTTTGTTGAAAAAATATAACTGTAATCAAAATACTTATCACATGTTTATTAAGTTAATGACATGAATTATAATATCTAATTAAATCAATAGGAAGCATTGAATGTGTCAGTCTACACTTAATTTAATTTAGTTCAGAATAAATATGCCTATAAAAGCCCAATTTGCCATTTATTTTTGAACATATTTCATCAGATGTCATCAATTTTCTTCCTAAAACTATTTCCAGTTAAATCACAATGACAAATGATCCTTCAGAAGATATATTTAACCATTTAGGGAAGATTAAATCTTTCTCTTTGTTTTTATTAAATCAAAAGGGAAATTCCGCATATTTCAACTTTTTTCCATTCTAAATATTTTTTTCAGTTTTCAGAAAGCGATTAAAATGAAAATAGGTTTCTGAATTTATGTTTATTAAAATATTACGAATAAGCTTATAAAATATGTTTGTTTTATTATTCATTAACAAATGTCTTCTTTATGTCCTGAGGAAATTCTACTTTTATAGAAATAAATAAAATAAATTACATTTATTCCCAAGTAAATTGAATTTATTTCAGAATAAAAGTTATAACTATTTCCTGACATTCGAGTAAAACTACAATTCTAATTTTAGCTTCTGAATAAATCAAAATTTAGTAATTTTTATTCAGAAATATTTCGATAGTTGATTAATTCATTCAAACTGAAAATATATTGATAAAAATCAAATTTTATTATAAAATTGCATTCTATCGATTTATAATAGGAAATTATGCATCGAATTAGAGAATTTCTGCACAGAAAATTCTGCATTGCTGATAGAAATTTATTTGAAAAGTAAAATCACTTAGATTACAAGGATGGTTACATCTTTCAGACTTCCAACATAAACAGATAGAAACACCAGATGCTATTTAGTTAGGAAGTAGATGAGATTTGTTCATTCTACAATGCTGGTTTTATTTTAATAATGTTGGTTTTATTTATGCTTAAATTAGCATTCTGATCAGAAATTAGGTACTCCGTATTGTTAGGTAGTTTTGGTATGAACGTAATTTTTAATTAAAGACACATAGCATTTTTGTACACTTCCGAAAAAAGTTCTGCTTGTTGAAATCGATTATAACTTTTTAAAAAATTATGTATTTTGTATTCAGGATCGTTTGAAACTTGTAGATCTCATAGAATTTCAAGATTAAATTATTTAAAAATACAAGAATGTCTCTTTTTTAGTACTATGCGAAGAAGAATTAAAAACGAGTTTATAAAAATTAGCAGCTTTATTTACCTTTTAACATTTTAAAACTAAAAAATCATTTTAACTGGCATCTTATTTAACTATTCGTTTTAAATTTAGCTTTCTGTTTTTAGTAACAAAAATATTTTCTGATTTATGCAAATGAACTATCATAACCCCTTGACATACGAATCCATTTAACTTCATAATTAGATAGCATTTCCTATCTGAGACATTGATTGTCATTTTAATTCCAATAATATAAGAAGATTTGAGATATTAGAGCGTTTCTGAAACATTTTTCGCATTTTAAATTACTTAATACTTTTAATTAATTGCAGATTTAATATTAAAAATTCAGTAATTCAATCGCGTGTCGGACACATCATTGTATGTTAAGGAGTTAAACTAATAAAAAACTTGTATTTTTAATATTAAAAAGAAATAAGCTGTTACTTTTGTAGGCAAATGACCTACCAATCTTTATTAAATTTAATTTTCTACTCTTAGTGAAAGAAAAAAAATAATAAATACGTAAAAGTGAGCCTTTTTAATTAAATGAAAATGCACATTTTTAAAACTGAAAATATATATACAACTATTTATATTGGCATCTGATCAGACATATCTTATTAAATTCTGCTCTGTCCTTTTCTTTAACACATCTAACTCAAAGATCCCACGCATTAGTAACAAAAAACCTCAACGGAGTTATGGAAATAAGCTGCTTTAAACCAACGGAAATACATATTTTTAATATCGAAAAGAAATAAATTATTATTTTTAGGCGATCCCCTTCATTATGCCACTAGCTGCCCTCTCACCACATCTTTTCATCTCAAAAAACCCATCCACGACCTAGAAAATATCTGGTGGACCAACGTTATGAGAAACAAGATGTCCAAGGTTAAAATTAGAAATCTTGTGCGGTTCCTACAAGAGAACGAGGAATTGATTTCTCCAGACCCAAGCCCAGTATAAATTTTTGTTTCTTTTCTCAACCAAGCTCTTCTCCAGAATATATTACCTTCAATAGATTTCATCTACTCATACTCCCCACCGAACACCTCCTTCATCATTATAATATTGTATATAGTTACTTTTTATGTGTATTGATGATATTTTATGTCTTTTTATGTGTATATTGATATTTTATGTCTTTTTTTGTGTATATTGATTTTTTTTCTTTTTATATGTATTTCTTTTATCTTAATAAATACTCCCACGTATATCCTTTCAACCGACAGGGAATCCTAGAGATTCCAAGTTCGGGGATATTCTGTGGCGAAAGTCTAACAACTGTATTAAATTCAATTTTCTGTTCCTACTGAACTAAAAAATTATATATGTAAAAGAGTGCCTTTTTAAATAAATGCAAACGTCCATATTTAAAACTGAAAAGAAATATTCAACTATTTTTTATTGACATCTGGTGGGACATTTCTTATTAAATTCTGCTCTGTCTTTTTTTAAGCGGACGGTAGACAGTATTAGACACTTTTGCGAATTATTCAGTTAGAATTATAAAAATTTTTATGCATATGTATATATTATTTTTAAAGTAAGTAAAATATATTATTTTTAAAAATTGTAAACACATATTGTTTTTAAAAATTTCAAAATATTTCAGGTCGATTTAATTTTTTTTATTATTATTATTTTATTATCTAATGTATGCTCATTTGGAATAAAACTGCGTATGATTTTGTAATTACAATTAAATGCTAAATTTTTAGAAATATTTTATTCATACGTATTGAATTTTATGTTTTTCGGAACTAAAATTGACTTTTAAATATCTAAAAAAAAGACGAAACATAAAATGCATACCCTATTTTCTTTTAATGTCTAACTGAAATCTTTATTTTCAATTCTATTTAATTTCTTCAAAAATTAAAACACCTGGAACATTTCAAAGGTATTTAAATAAAATTACAATATTATTTTAAGAAACGTGATTAAAATGAACTATTTTTTTCCTCTAAATCCTGCAATATTTATTTTATTGAACAATATATTTTATAAAACTCTATATTGGTAATGAAATGATAAAAATAAAATTGCATGATTTTGTCCATTTTTGCTTATTTTTAAGTCCACTGTCCCCTTAACAGATCCAACTCAAAGCCCCCACGCGTTGTACTCTAAAGGTTTATTTATTTTTCCCTATCCCGGAGTCAACGAACCCAGATAAAACCATAAAAGTTGGCAAAAAAGGAAGAAAACAACCAACGCGAATCTTCGTGCTCACTGGCCAAAAGATGAGAAACAAACGAGATTGATATGTTCCTCCAAAGCCCTTTCTAATGCTTCCGTCGTCATTTAAGATGTCAAACGCGAAGGAAATCGCATTCTTTTATGTCTTAATTTGGGGGTCGGGAGATAAGGACGCAAATCCCTTTTAAGTCACGCAATTCACGGAAAGTCGCCAAGTTGGCAAAATTTCGCGCTTCCCAATTGCCGAACTTATCTAATCTTTCATGTTTTGTAACCTGTCCTGTCCTCGCCCAGACTTTGATGTATGGAGGCAAGAGCCACTGGATCAGAACAACAGACGCACGTGATCCGATTACGTCAAGAGGTGAAGCACAAGAGTTTCTTAGCCCATTACTTGGCGCCATCTTTCTGCGCCATTTTTAACCACTGATAACCAATCTCTTTTACGTTTGACACGATCTGTATATTTAATAAACCACAGTGAATGCAGTTCCATTGTATATTTTCTAATAAAGGTATTATTCATCTGCCCCGTCATAAAATTATGCAATTCGGACGAAATTGTGAATGCTATGAGTGCTCATATTTTTTTTCAGGTTTTGTACATGAGTATTTTGTGCTTGATAGTACAGTAAATCAAAGTAAATGTTGAACGCTTTCTTTTCACATGATAAAAACCAGCGGGAGTGGTATACCTAATATTTTCTCGAACAAACTTATCATACCAGAAAACGCCTTGTATGGTACTGACGTATAATAGTTGCGAAATCTTAACTTTTGTCGTGAATTTAACATTTTTACTGAGGCCATCGAATCATCCTTGGCGAGTTTGTTGGCAATTAATCACCGGAAAGTGCTTAATAATATCCGAAAATCGAATTTGTACTTTAAACACTTTTTTCTTATTCAGTTGAAACAATGATTCGACACAGAACTACACTTGCAGTCACAAAATTTTATAGTTGTATATTTCGTTAGAGATGAGATTGCCAACTCAGAAGACGCCCTCAACATCTGATCGAGAATCGAAATGACGAGGTTCGTCCTAAAATATTATTAGAGCTGCTTTAAAATGGGGCGTTAATATAACTAAACTAAATAGATTTTGTGTATTTCGTATAGGATAAAGTAAATAAATTATAAAATTAATATAACATTTTTATCTCTTTGTATATAGGAACTGTAATTAAAATTGAATTATATGCTATATTAAAGAAGTGTTTCTCTTATACATGAGAAAGCACCATAACTGACTACTCCGACCATCCCGTAGCAAAACCATTAAACTGAATGCCCAGACCACCACGACAGCAACACTGGTGGGAATTGTGATTGAATCCTAAGGGCCATCACCGGCCATGGTACAACCTTTTCGGTGGGAATTACGCCCTATCATCGATGACAGCTTAACAAACTACACTTCTTTCTGTACCCACCGGACGGCAAGAACCAACCACCATACCGGAGGCTCTTGATTCTCATTTTTGACTTAACTTTCAATGGGATTTATACACGGGAAAATACAAATTACTTCAAACATATTATTCAATTATTGCTCCAATTCAGCACAGAAGGTTTAATTTTTTGGCTGAATAGCAGTTTATAAGCACAATTACAAATTCCGCAACAGTACTATGTTTATTTAAAAATATATAAAAGAAGGAAGCGAAATGAAATACAAAATAAACTCGCACACAAACAATAATTAAAAAACTATTCATTACCTTTTATAAAACCATAAAACGCTTCCATCAACTATTATTTAAACGAATAATAATATGTTTTTAAATTTACGACTGAAATTTTTCGATTCGATTTTTATTAACTAATAATCGAATCTATTATAGAATTAATCGAAGATTATAGATTTCTGTTGAAAATAGTGCTAACATGGATATGAAGTACTAAACTCATTGGTTCTTATTCCAAATTAATTTACATTTCAACAGATAATTACAATTTACTACTTAAAACTTAAAAGTGAATTTAATTAGTGAGTTGAAGGAAGTAATTAAAAAAGTAATTCCAAATACCAATTGGTATATTCGAAGATATCTGTAATTATGGATAAATGAAGTCCCCAGTGCTTGGATATTATTTATCAGCCTTTCGACCATTTGGACAAATCGCACTATTCGACATTTTAAGGTGTATGTACACACTTGAAACTTCGAAAATCGTTCAAAATATCGAATATTTTTTATTGCTTAATAATATTCTCTGATCCTTTAGCTTTCAGTTGATACCAAGATGTTGTCAATATTCGAAATATTTCTCGAGTTATAATTATTTTTCTTGAGCTGCTTTCATTAAAAACTCTAGTTACGGTGTTTTTTAAACTCATTTTATGAAGAATGATATTTTTCCACTATGATGCTTCATTCAAACAATCATAACTCAACAAGAAATGAACCAAAGACAGTTATTTATATATCAAAATAATCTGTATGAAATAGCGGATGTTTTGTCCCTCAATCAAAGTTATATTTATAGAAATAAATTTTTGATAGCTGTTTAAAAGTTAAAATGACAGAAAAAATCTCTCTTTTTCTATTCATCGTTGATGAAAAAATCGTTTAAAAAAACTATACATTTTTATAACTTGCTTGAGGCAGACAACATGAAGGCATAGTTTCCAACTAGAATTGTGTGTCTGTACAAATTAGAATAAGATATCATGTTTCAAAAAATAGGCTAATTAGCTCATTAAATATTATTTAATTAAATAATAATTAGTGTAATGTAGTTTTTTCTCGCAGAAATGAGTTTAAACATATATTAATAACCTACTGTGAAAAAACTGGATGTTTAAAGTTAAAATTAAAAAAATAAATCTTTAAGTGTGTACGTACATCTTAAAGAAATGTTTTGAGTGATATTATTTTGATATGTGTTATATAGAGGAACTGAAAAATTCATGAAAATTCCAAAATTTTAATTGTAAATATGTTTCTCAATTTCAGAGATATCTATATAATTTTTTTCCTTTATGTTATAACACACATTTTTCCAATAGGAGTTTTTGATCGATCTCTTATTTTTTTAAGATATATATGCTACTTCCTTATTTTACCGCTAGAAGCTCTGTAACGTGTCTCAATAAATTCAGCATATCCACTTTAATATAGGTACATGTTACTTTCCAGGCTGTACGACACACCCTTTTGTATTTGAAGTAAAATTACTTTACCGACCGCACTGTAATCTTCGATTAAATGTTTTGTAAAATTACGCATGTTTGGAACACCTCATTTATACCGTTCAAGAAGTTTGACATCAAAAATTATATGCGGAATCTTTTTTAAATAAATTTACACATTTTGTGAACACATTCTGCTTTTCAAGTCCATTTGGATCAGAAACAAGCGTCTAAATGTTCATAAAGAATTGCATCTTGAGCTCTTCGCCTTTTTTAAATCGCCGGATAAAACGATTCTCCCATATGCAGAACTTAAACTCTTCTGACAAATAAATAGCAGAATCTGGGCAAAGCGCATATCCAAATGGAAATGCTTCATTCACTTTCTACTCCAAAGCGAAAAGAAAAGATCTTATGCATGCTACCATGGAAGGATTCTAAGGAGAAGTTAAATAAGCCGTTTTAAACTCTCAGTTGAAACTTGAGGACTTAGTCATGAATATTTAAGCACTCCTTGTGCGAGTTTGAAATCTTGTAGGACTAAGTCATGAAACTTCGACTTAAATCTACGCACCTTACCGCCAAATGTAAGCACGTATATATGTTCTTAAAATGAGTGGTAAAGGCTGCTGAATTATTGATCGCGAGTTTTGATATAAACCAACATTGTGTCATTATCTAAGCTAAATTGGAATGAATGGGAGTTTCTAGAATTTTAACTTGATAATTTTTCAAAGCTGATGATGTTTACTGTCTGTAAATTGTAACATAGATGGTGAAAAAGTTTTTCAAAGCGCTTTGAAGGGCGCATCATTTTCACAATGATCTAGTATGCAGTGGCTTTTTCAATTTTCTTTTCTCGGAAAGTAAAATTATAAAAATGAAAAAAATAAATAAATTAGAAATATTTTTTTTTAAATTTAAGAACATATTAATGCAGAAAAGTCATTTTTATACAACTTTAAAATTTTTTAAAAAAATCCAGGGAAACATATTTTATACCAGTAAAAATTTACTATCGAATTTTTAAACATTTGTAAAGATGTTTTAAAGCATTTTGCTTTGTTTTGATTCAGTTACTGATATTATGGGTTTGATATCGGTGTTGCATAATTACAAAGCTTATTTTAGAAATGAAATAAAATAAGCGAATTGAGTTTAAAATATTTTCAAGTTATTTCAGAATAAAGGTTCAAATATTTTTAAAATATTAAAAACAATATATCCTCTTTTCAAATAGTTTCTATTGTATTTTTCAAGAATGTAATAGTAAACATTGCATCAGAATTTTTTGAACAATGGATTTATCTTCAATGGGATTCTATAAAACCAATTCCCAAATTTATTTAGGAAAAGATGGAATTTTTTTAAAGGTTTTGATAATTATTACTCAATTGTCTCTCATAAATACTTGAACAACCATTTGATGTTTTATAAATGATTTTTATGATACTTATGATAACAAGTAAGAAATTCTAATTAATGTAAAGATTTTTAGTAAATTTTAATGTTGATAGAAATACCCATGTATTCCCCAGAGAACTGCTACTTCCAAAAATTTTCTAAACTCTGAACTGATAAAATAAGATTGATTTTACTTGAAGGAATTAATAATTTCATTAATCAATATTTGCCCGTTGAAATTATCAATTACTTAGTAATGCGTTCTTCTTCAATTATATATTGTACTGGCTGTTGATAATTTATTTCTTAAATTGCAGTTTCTGATCACTAATGTCGGTTTTGTCAAATTTTTAACATTTATACTGTTATAATTTCTTTTTCTTATTCCTTACAAACTGATTTTGGCGACTAGTTACCCACGGGATTAATTGTTGATACAAATTTCAATTATATATTATATGTAATATTTTTCATCTTCTACAAAATAAATTTAAGTTTTGTTTTTTATAAATCTTGCATCGACCTATTCACTAAGCTATACATTTCCATAACTTTGTTATTTATTTTTTTATATGTGAAAATTATTTTCAGAAAAATGCACCGGTATTCAAAACAGGAAAAAAAAATTATTCTGAAGTTAAATCTTAGTTATAATTTTAACAAATTTTCAAAAATTTTATTAAAAGCCTGCATTATGTAGATGCATGTTTAAACTATAAAAAAAAATAAACCGTACCTTCAGATTCTCATCAATAACATTGTAAGAAAAACCGAAGACGAAACATTTATAGTGTTACAAATCTGTAATTTTGCTACCTGGCACGGCTAGTATCACCGTAAAGCGGCGGTCCAACGACCTGCCACCTCACGGATTTGGTCATAAATCTGACATCCAACCCACTGGGGGACCACACTCCCCCGTCGCCCGTGGTACGCCTGTAGTTTCCCGCAAAATGTCGGTAGATGGATAAACATCAAAGAACCGGAAAATTTGTCTGGGCTAAGGGGGGGAAGGGAGTCAAAAAAACTGAGGGTTTTGAGTGGTCGAAAGGGGAACGCGTGCCGTCTGAAGATTTCTCTGGTCGTGGGTCCGCTGCCACAGGCCGGGGTGGAACCACGAAGGAAGGGTGACAGTTTTATGACCACATCTGTGAAGATCATCCGGCCGTTGGACCGCGGCTTAAGAAAGACCCTTTGTAAGATCTGTCCTGTGCGTCAATGACCTGTGAGCTTGGCGACCATTTGGCGACTTGGCGACGAATTTGGCGAGTTTAGAGACTAAATGGATACTACTGGAAAGTTCGAGAACTTTCACGATCCATCCACTAAGACCCAAGATACAGCCATGTACGCCCTGATTGGTCCGAAGATTCCAGCCCCGCCTCCCGGAACTATAAAAGACGGGAACTCTGAAGCGAAGAAGAAGTCGTGTGTATCGTCAGAAGTTGTGTGGATCGTCAGAGAAAAAGTTGAGTGTGTGAGAGTGGTCGGAGTCGCCGACGAGTAAAAGAAACTGGAGGATTAGACAGCAAGTAAGCTGCTAAACTTACAATTAAATGCTCTGAGTAATTACAATTGAGTGGCGGTATTTGTTGTAGAAGAAAAAATTTTGTAACAATAGCAACGATGCAAAATATTTCTTTATTTCAACAATTAATTTTGTAGACTTCGATGAAATATATTGTTACGAATTATGAGTAAAATATTTTTAATTATCTGAAAATTTACAAAACATAATACGAAATTTTAATTTATTTCATTGAACACGTAAATTTCAAACGCATAGGGCAACGAAAAATATTTTTTCTGTAACAATATTTTCAACAACATAAGCCAAAAAAAACACCCCACAAAAATTTGCTTTATTTATAATTATTAAATTTTTAAAGAAACTCTCTGAAACGCATTTCACATTTCAAAGTATATCTATAACAAATTAGGTAGTTTTAGATCTAAAAAACAAAGACAAATACACATATTTTCTTTTATTAATAGCCGCTTTCGATGACTCGCCGCTTTGCCTGAAATATTTGTGTTCAATTTACTCTCGTATGTTTGGATTTTGTTTTCTTTATGATTTCCTTAAATAAATATTTTTAAGATTCAAATTCTGGTAGACATTAAAACCACGTTATTTTAATAGCGTTACAATTGTTCTGTTTATTACACAAATTAGCCTGCTTAATAAGTTAAGTTCTATAATAAAATTAAACTTTTCGGGTAATCTAATTGTATATAGTCTTTCGCAATATTGTAACCTAATTTTTCTATTCCCCATGTGGCTTAATAACCACAGTTTAAGAACCGAATGAAACAATGAAAACATATTTCATTGTAACAATGAAATATACAGGGAAAATTACATGGTAGCTAAATCCTTCTCACGAGAAAGAGATTTTAAACTTTTAAAAAAGTGTAAAATTATATTTATCTAATAGCATTTAAATTAAAATACACTTTAATTATTAAGTAATTAATTACTTATTTGTTAGAAAATACAGTAAAAATTCTGCTTACATTTGAATTAATCAATATTTTAGTAAGAATTTCAAAACGAATCGCTCCAAGTGCACATTCCAACCCTCCATATTATATTTGTACCACAATTAATAGCTTCAGATTAGACTCGGTTTATATAGTGCTTCCTTCACACACACTCACATTCTCTTTGATTAGTAACATACGTGGGAACTGATCAAATATTTCTCACCATTATTCAGATTTATACTTCATTATGTCATTAATTTCCTCGTGTTGAAAAATATATGCTACTGAGGATTCTGGTATAAGTATTTGTTGTTGTTTTACACATATAAGTATATATACGTATTTTCTGGATACAGAAACGTCCGATTCCAACTATCGTCAATACTTCGACTTGACCAAAGATGGCGTCACTGTTACATCAAGGCAGAATCGTGTGGACGCATCTCACGTCCTGTCGCAGAAGTCACGTAGCCGGTGGGGTTTGAGGCGGATTCCTGGCCGAGCTGCAGGACGGATATGGAAGCGACATACCGAAGGAGGCTTTTGTTGTTTCTGCCTACGGGGTGCGGGAATAGGTTCCAATAAATGGCGTTTTGTCTCGATCGAAACCGGGAGAGCTTTCGAAACATGTCCGACACACTCCGATTCGTTTTTCCTGCTTATTTGCCGGATCAGAAACGGATTTGGTTTTCTTGAGTGGTTCCATTCCGGATTCCCAAGCAAACGTCAGACCAGCCGAGGTATCTGTGGATGCTGATAGGATCCGGAAATGTGTTTTTCTGTTATCATATAAAAATGTATGTGAAAGATGACGCTTTTTCCAAATTGAAAAAGACAGATAAAAAGAAAAAAATAGAAACTTAATATTTAAATGAAATTGAAGAATTATTTATTTACATACATGTTCTCTTATTCTTTTTTTTTTTTTTTTAGCTTACCTTATTTGTAGAAATACTATTAAATTTTGTTCCTATGTTCTATTCCTTTTGGCTGCCTAATAGAAATTATGATGATATTTAACATCAAAAATAATCAAAATATTTTTTTCAATACTTTCTTCGCATATTTCTTTTAAAATTTTGATTTCATAAAATATATCATATTGCCATCTTTATTCTCTAAAAGTCCATATAAGCTATAGTTTTTTTTTATTATTATTATTCAGGTTCCAATTATATAAAGAATTACAAAAAAAATAAAGGGAAAAATAATTTACAGTAAAATACAAATACTTATCATTTATATATTCACAAATATTCAGATTGAATTCTAAAAGCTTAATTGGATTAAAGATAATTATCCACATTATAATGGAGTCATATTGATATATATGTTATTTCATGCTATTCCATATTCTTTTTAACAACTGCAAATCCTGCTACAAAGAAAGTAGATTTAATGTGAGAATTATGTATGAGATTTGCCTAGTAGTTTAAAACTCGTATATACTAGTAATAAAGTGAAGTGCACGCTTGTCTGAGTGGGTAGTGGGGCTTATCAGGCCTGTTCGTGTGACCTAATACTACCAGATTTCGGGTACAGACATTTTGGAGGGTGGTTATATGTATCTCAGAGAGATGCTTTTAAAATTGAATTAGGATTTTAATTAATTAAAAATTAAGGAAGTTTTTGGCTTTTATCCGCAATATATTCCTTAAATTTTACTATTAAAAATTTGAATTTCATATAATTTTAAAATTTAAATATGGTTTTTTTTAATACCAAATTGGGCACATTTTTCCTAAATTTTGGTAATTTTCCAAACGTTTTTTTTTTTTTTTTTTTTTTTTTTTTTTTTTTTGCCAAATTTTTACCAATATATTGTATTATTACTTTGAAATTCAAAATATTTTCCTTATTCCATCAAATATTTAATTACGTCATTAGCACCTATTGTTGAAAACTAAAAAGAAAAATTCTGCTTAATATCTATTAGTTTACAAGACAAATAAAACAAATAGAATTTATAATATCGCGAAGGTTAGATGAGCCGTGCATTTAAGTTTTTAATAGTGCTATGATACCAAAGAAGTGATTTCTATTGAAAAGGTCTGTCTACAGAATGGACACAACATATTGAAAGGTAACTAAAACAACACATCTTTAATTTCTGATAATTTGAGAGTATCGCAGTTATGAAGTTATACCTAATCAATTTAAATGAAATAAACAATATCAAATATCACCAGCAAACCAGTTGATTATTAAAGATAACTGTTTGCATGTAATTTATTTTATGCAATAATCATTATACAAATCTAATATATATGCCTCATTTGATTGGAAATTTATTTTTTAAATAAATTGGAAATACACTGATCTATTACAAATGTAAAATATATATTGGAATCCAGTTAGAGAATACATAAAATCTTAGGCTCCGATATGTAAAGATATATTGTGTTTTATGATATAAAAAAACATATAGTATTGATTTTCAAGGAGGGAGTTTTGGGAGAGGTCTATCCAAAACTTTCTCGCATATTTGTCATGCTAGAGAAAGCCTTATATGGCATTGGGGTAAAATAGTTACGAAATACTAACTTTCCCCGCGAGTCCGTAGTCGTTTTCGCTTAATCTATTGTATTATCATTGGTAAACTGCTTGGCGATTAATTCCTTATATGCCTTAATAGTATCGCAATATCAAATTTGTATTGTAGACACGGTTCTTTCAACCGATCGAAACAAAAATTTGACACATGACTACAATTGTATTTACAGAATACTGTAGATAATTTTATATATTTAAGTCAATGGGTTATTGAATTATCGCTTTTGCATGTTCCTGAAAGTACAGAGCTACAGACATACAACCCCTAATTGGATTTGGCTCAAAATTTGACAGGTGTGTACACTATAGACGTTAAATCAATGTATCGAAATTTTGTCTATTTAGTTTTCTTCGTCTTGTAATTAGAAGGCCGCGGTGGCCTGGTGGTAAGGTCTCAGCTTCGGAACCTGAGGGTTTCAGGTTCGAGACCCGATTCTACCGAAGGACCGTCGTGTAAGGGGGTCTGCTGCACGTTAAATCCGTCCTGACCAAACGTCCTCTAGCTGGTTTGGTGTGGTGTGGAGAGGGGGTGCCAGCTCAAGTGTCGTCCTCGTCATCTGACCACGGTTCAAAATTACGAGGTCCGTCCCAAAATAGCCCTAGTGTTACTTCAAACGGGACGTTAATATAACTAAACTAAACTCGTCTTGTAATTATTGCGCTAGCTTATATTCGAACAACCGGACAGATGGACTTCCTGTGAACATATTTTATTCAAAATTTGATACAAATATGTAAATTTGTGTAAAGATCACGTACTAAATTTCAACTGTCCAGCTCGAAACCAGCTCGTTTTTTAGTTAGTTTTGTCACTGACAAAAGACCATTTTCCAAACATGTGTTTTTCGAATTCATGGTGTTTTAAAATGTGGAGATTCGTCAAAATCTCGAGTTCAAATTTTTCGACGATTGCTATGTTTTCTCTATGCTACATATATGCGAAAGTAAAAATGTCTAAAGAACGATTCACGAATTATTAAAGAAAATGTTCTAATCTTTTCGATCGATTTATATAAACATTTCTCAAATTTAATGGAGATAATATCTGAAGTTCAAATGCAGGTGCTACTTATCAAAAAACTATATAATTTTTTGAAATACATATTTTGTATGAAAAAAAATCGGTTTATCTTTCTACAGCAGATAAATATCCCGAGAGAGGTTTTAATCCAATCAATACTTTCTTTGCTGCAGATCCGGCGATGTTTCCATCCATGCCGCCGATTGCCATTAACTGAAATGCATCTCCATACACCATCTTTTCCTTTCTTTTTTCTATCGGCCACTCGATAACTTCTGTTTCTTTTTTGATAAAATAGAGTGATTCCTTTTCACTACCAGATCGATAACGGAACTTTGCATACGAGGCCTAGTTTCTTCCTACCCTGCAGTGGTTCAGAATACATTCTTTCTAAAAATAAAATTCAATTCAGTCCCCCCCCCTTAAAAATACAGCGCTTCCGTGAACTATAAAAGAATTTAGAAGAGAAGAAGAAGAAAAAAAAAAGGATGGGGCGAAAAAATCTCTTAGTGTTTACATTTCCTTAATTTAAGGCGGAACCAACTTCCCAGTGGGAAGTCATTAAGTTTATTTAACTACAGATTATATTTTGTTTAGGTCAGCCCAGAGCTTTGCTTGCAAGAATGATGGTAATTACGTAGATGGTTTTTATCAAGCCCGCACAACCCACGTCGGCATCCCCTAACGTCCAACACATCTGCGATAATTTCTGGATGGCTGTAAATTGGAAGGCCTTTCCTCTATAATGGCCCTGGATGAAATGAGGTTCCGACCTACTGAGGTTTTTATTTCTAGTTATAGGATCCTAAATAGGGGTTTTTACTGGCTGCACTTACTTAGAAGTTCTTTAGCCATATTGAACTAAGTATGTCATTAAATAAAGCAAGAATACTGGCTAGATGATCAGAAACTAAAAAGTAATAGTTGATTATTCTTTTTAAAAAATGTTAGTCATGATATAACTTTTAACCGAAAAAGGAAAATGAACTCATAAAATGATGTAGTTATAAAGAAACTGCTACTGAAATTTCAGAAAAAATCACCGATTACAAAAATTTCATATGTTTGTTTACATCATATCATTAAAAAAGGCCATGCATTAGACATATGGAAAAAATAATTACATTCATATTTAGGTTTAACGACGTGATTTCATGATTTAGAAAGACGAAAGTAATGTATACATTTTTTTAAAATTTTAATAATTGAGAAATATGGCACCGCATTTCTAGAAATAAAACCCGCGCTTATTTTTGTTCTTTCTTTATATTTAATAAACGTAGAATCTTCAGAATTTCTGTACGCTGTTTCTTTCAACTAAATATCTATAGAATTTTTATTATATCCTTTTTAGCCCAGAATTATTTGACCTAATAGTTTTAAGTTTAAAAAATCCAATTTTTAAATTAACTATAAAAATTGTAAACAACTTTTATGTATTGTGTCAGAGTTCTTAAATCTTAAAAGTACTTTATTTACTTTTTTTAAATAGGCATTTAAGGATTAATTCTTTGAATTTGGATATTTCTTTCTTTTTTCCACAGAATATCCCCGATTTTGAAATTTCTAGAATTCTCTGCCATTTAAATAAATATATCAGGAAAGATTTTTTAAGAAAAAAAAAGTTTTAAATTTACATATAGTACACAAAATAATAAAACAACAACTATGCAAAACAAAATACAGTACACTCCCGATTATCCTCGGAATTGGGTGGCGCGGCCGCAGCGGATAACAAAAATCGCGGATAATCCGAAAAAAGCTAAAAACGGGTATAGCAAAAAAGAAAACAGTCATTCCAACTTTGAAAAATCATTTTATCTACAATAAAACGTTAAATAAACAGCAGGAAATGTTTAACTAACGCTTAATATTTTAGTATATCACTCAAAACGAACCTAAAATGCATTTTGTTAATGAAAACAGAAAAGTACTTTGTATTTACGAGAGGCGTCAAGGATACACAGAAAAATTAATACATATGTACTGTTTTAATACTGTAATGTATTATGTAATTACAAAACCATAACTGTAAAACTTCACCTTTTTGAAAAAAACCAGTAAAAGAAAAAAAAAAAAAACTTTGTGCGGCAGGCGCGGATAACCCGCCCGCGGATAATCGGGAGTCTACTGTAATGTAAAAAGAAACGTTTGGTGAAGAATTCGAGTTCAAGAATTGTGATGAAATTAATATTATTAAGAGAAAAACTTGGTTAAGGAAAGGAACAAAAATTATTCTTGGTTTGGGTCTAGGGAAATTAAATCTTCGTTATCTTGCAGACACCACATAAAATTTATAATTCTGATTTTGGACATTTTGGTTGTCATCATGTTGATCCACCAGATTCGTTCGAGGTCATGGATGGATTCAAGAAATCATTAGAAAGAAAGAAAAAAAAATCAGCACCACCATGTAACGATATACATAATCAGAAAAAATAAGAAAATTTTAATATCCAGATATATTCTGCAGTCTAAATAGATAAAATTGCCGGCAAGAGGGAAGCAATTATAATTTACCTACACGGGTAACAATAGGTAACGGAGCAATATCTCACAGCGCTGCGTTCATAATCTGCTTGTTATATACAAACTAAACAAAGCTATAACAGTCTCTAACAGTGATACGACTATGTCAGATTTGGTTAGAATGCAATTAGTGTTTTGCATACATGCAGTAACAGTTCGGTACTAGTAAACAATGAGAGATAGTAAAGTGTTACTATGAAGCAGAATTGTGTTAATTTGACAAATGGCAAGTTTTCACTCATTGCATTATGCGGATGTATACATAAATATATGGTGGCCATTTTCGTCCCATCACTTTCTTTCTGGGATGAGGCCGCAATCTCTGTGGGTGGAATGCTCTCAAGTGCAAAGAAATTATCACCGAGTTATACATGCGGAAAGGCAAGCAAGCTATAATCCACTTCGCTACACAATAATCTAAATAAAGATATGCACTAGTTGAAGTGAGATTGTGTCAGATTCAATGAGATTAAGCCAAAATAGTATTTCGCATACATGTACAGTACTCAGTAATGGTAATGTCCAGTGAAATGCAATTATGATAATGCTTTGTGACAACATGACAAACTGCAAGCTTTCACTGATTGTATGTGCAACGGTTTGAGCAAACAAGTGATGTTACATTTTTATCCCACCAGGGACAAAGTACATTATTCTAAGGCCATTATTGTATGGTAAAAAAAATACCAAAAAATGAGACGTGTTCTGGTAGAAGTACATCAATAGAAATATAAGACTAACTGAAGATATCCCTTCGAAACTTATGCCCCTTCAAACGTTATCCCTTCACACGATAGAAAAATGTAGTACTTAGACAAGGCCTTGAACTCAACGAAAACTTTGCTGCTTATTTTCTGAGTCTAGCACTTGAGCAATTTGAATTTCATTCATTTCAGTGAGTGCATTTTAGGAAAACGAGTATACGCATTTTGGATATTATTTTCAACCTGTTGAAATAAAATTTGAAGCACAACACAAATTTTAAACCATTTTCATTCGGAAAAGTAATTCGATGCACTTTATTCACTTAATCAAATCATTTATTCACTTAAATCAAAGACTCGTTCATTGCTCCGAAATATATAATTGTTTTAATTTATATTTTCCCGAATTATTTTTCAGATCTTCTTACCATTGTGTAGTTATTTTTAATAATTAAAATTAAACAAATATACAAATAAAACGATAAAACGTGAAAATGTTGCAGTCTTGAACGGTGACTGAAAGGCACCATTCAAGAGCAAAGGGTTAAAGTCCGAGTGCAAAGGGTTAAAGATAATCACATACCAAATTTCATTCATTTGAATCACTGGGTTTTAGAATTATTGCATTTAAATGCATGTGAAAGTGCATACTGAGAGACGAAGCATCCGTGGCAGATTGAATTCAGAATTTTATACAGATAAACATTTTAAGCTTTTACTGAGGAAGTAAAAATTTAGGATTTAACAGGGGAGGTGAGGCTGCACTCCACGAGAGTGCATTTTCTTTACACTCAAATAAAATTTTCTAATGAAAGTATTAGTATGAAACTCAACCATTATATTTTTCAAATACTTTTCTTGATATATAAATGTGTTTTAGAAATTTTTCAAGATATATAATAATTGAAAAAAATAAATTGCATTTTAACATACATTTTATTCTGAAATTACATGTTACAATAAATAATAATTAAAAAAAACATATTACTTTTTACTTTTTAATATACTTACATACTTTTAAATCTTATTTGTTTTTCCAGTGTACAAAGGTTATAGAAAACAATATAATGGAAAATTCATCTATTAAATGAAAAATAAAATGACAACTTTTTTTTTATCGGAACCATTCTTACGCAGAAACTTCTGGACATTCGTAGCACGGTTTTAGAGGGCCTTTTAAACATATAGATATATACTAATATGAAAATCATCCTGTAAATTCTGTAGATATTTCTCTTCGTATATTAATACATTTTAGAAATTTTTCAAAATACATTATCACTAGAAAAAATCAATTATATTTGAAGATACATATCAGAATCAATCGAATGTGAACTTTCCTCTAAAAATTCTTCTGTACAATTATCCTCATCACTAAAATCACTTTCTGCTTCATTTAAGTCTCTGTAGCTCTGCTCGAGGATCAGTAGGTTGGCAATAAGTAGGTCAATATTTCGAGCAATAAGTTTTAGAGCCATCTGGAGCTAAACGTTTTAAATGACTGGAACACTAAAAGGAAGTGTGGTCTCACATATTTCGGGCAGAGAAATAGTTCAAATATTTTTTTAAAAGAAACCGGTTGAAAAAGTACACGTGTAGTAAAGGTCACGGAACACAAAGCTACAGTGTCAATTCATTCGATTGAGCTAACAAAAAGTTAGGGGGTGACCAAAAGTCCATTCTTAGCGGTCTGAGATTCCTCATGTCCTAAGTTAAGGGATAAATTATTCATTTACGTACGGAATTTTATGGGTTGTGTTCTTTTCGTTTTGTAAATATCGTTTTCACATTTACTTCTACAACGAGATGACCAGTTAGATGTTTCTCAACGGATTTCGTTCAGAATTTTAAAAATATTCGGAAAGTTGATATAAAAATCACATATCAAATTTCATCTATATAACTCAAAACGTTTTAAGGTAATCGTGCTCACAGACAAACAGACAGAAAGACATAATTTTGAAAATGTATATGTCAGTCTCCGGGAAGTCCAAAACCTAAAAATTCGTCCTAATTTCGAATTCGAATTTTTTGAGGATTAGAATATATACTCATATTTAAGAAAGTAAAAAAAGCAAATGAAAAAAAAATGTAAATGTATTCAGGAACAAAAACCGTTATTAGATTTTTTTCAGATTCAATACAACATATTTTTATTTTTTAAATTTTTAAAATATTTTCAGTCTTTTTAATACTACTGATGGTTAGAAGTTATTGTCAAACACATTGTTCTTCTGTTCATACTCTTTGAAAAAAGCTCCCCTCCAATGTGAACCTTTCAACATTTGCATGTCACAACTAAATTTATTCAAACCCTATTTACTAATCATTCACAGTTTGGAATGCAATATTCTCCGGGCGTACATAGCATTGACAACAAAACACATCACCTTATTTTGTAAGTACATCTTATTCCACCCTCTCAGGAAATAGGCTAGATTTCCATTTCCTGATGCTTCAGGTGCCCCTTCCGATCCCATAATTCAAGGAAGGGAAACAAATGCCCCATCCCCCAACCCCCCAACATAAAAAGGCAAATCTAATTCCACGTGAGCCGGTGGGCGTGCCACCGGATCGAGAAAAGTAAACTTTTACAGTCTTCCAGAAAAACAGCGGCATAAAAGAGACCCCCGCGAAATAAGCGGAATTGAATTTCTTTTCAAATCTTATTCAACGAAAATCTTGTTGACGCGGCACTTCTAGAGAGGCACGCACACCCCGCCAAATCACGGTTCGTTACCGCTAGGCTTCTTTAAGGAAGGCGGCGTTTTTGCAGGGGGCTTGGAAAAACAGAACGAACATCATTCGAATTTCGAATGGAATGGCGGATGGGAGATAAAAGGCGGGGTGGGGTTACGTTCTGGAAGAGATGATGAGCCCTGGCAACATGTGGCTTTGGCCATCTTTGTCAGTTGAGCGTCAATAGGATGGAAATTTAAATCAGGAGCTGAACAGTTTTGTTTGTATTGCTTTTTTTTACAAAATTGCTATGAATTTATAATATATATATATATATAGAAAAGATTTTAGGGGCAACTGAAATATGTCATAAATCTATTTTATCAAATATTAATTATTTTCATGATGTTTAAATGAAAATGAAATAGACATTCTGAAAGTGATGGTTTCTGTTGCTGTTTCATGTTAAATTTCAATTTTCAAGAGAGTTTCACCTGAAGATTAAAATCTTTCATTAAATGTAAAGTATTTTGAACCCAAACTGTACGTAAAAGATTGCAATAATTAAATACCTCAAATTTTAATGAAATAAACCACAAAGTTATTGTATTATTGTAAACAGTTATTGTAGAAAAAAACAATATTTTACCTTTAAATAGAATCTCAATATATATATAGGGTGTTCATTAATTATTGTCGGGGTTTCCGTACCTCACAACTTTCGAATAAAACATATTACGCAAACACCGATTACGTATTCGTAAATTACAACTCAAAGAATTTTATTAATGATATTAAAGTGTAAAGTTTGCACAATTTGCACTTTGTAGGCATTCAACGGAAAGCGATTATGTATTCATAAATTCGATGAACAAATTTTGACTTTTGATAATCGTGCGGGTTCTCCGAGCCTCATATTCTACAGTTGTGTTTATTCACTTTTTCTGACACATGAAAAGTGGATTCGTCACTGAAGAACCATTTCCGAAGGTAATTTTCATCATCCTCAATTCGAGTCAAAATTTGTTCAGCGAATTTACGAATACATAATCGCCTTCAGCTGAATGCCTACAAAGTGCAAATTGTGCAAGCTTTACACTTGAATGTCATTAATAAAATTCTTTGAGTTGTAATTTACGAATACGTAATCGGTGTTTGCGTAATATGTTTTATTCGAAAGTTGTGAGGTATGGAAACCCCGACAATAATTAATGAACACCCTATATTATATATATATATATATATATATATATAATAAAAGTGATGTTATAAGGAAGTAAATAACTAAATAACAATGTTGCTCAGTTGAATCTTATTTGATTTCGTTGAGCATATTTATGGAATAATACTGAAGCACAGAAATCGAATAAAGAATCCCTTTTTAAAAAATGCATTATAAGAATAATGAAGTTGTGCAGATTTTTTTGTTCAAAATGATAAAAATTTAAATATTCTGAATCTCTTAACTTCGTTATTTTCAATTATTAAAGATTTTGTTCCAAGAATTAAATATTATTACGGAGACACAAAATGTTTTATTTTTTATTTATTTTTTTTAATGTCACATAATTCTACATACATTTTTCTACATCAGATCGAAAATTCGTCAACTAGGAATTCGTAAACTAATTTATGAAAATGAAAAAAAAAATAAAGATTGAAACTAGGGATTGCAATACCGGACCAAAATTTCAGTACCGGTATTCGGTATTTTTTAGATCTTAATACCGGGATACCGGTTTTAATACCGGTATTAGAAATTTTAGAAAAAGAAAGAAAACACCTTTGTTTCTTTGTTTTATTTGCCAGTTTTGTTAGAAAGGGTAAATATCACAAAGAATAATTTGTAACTTATAAATTATAACAGTATAGAATCCCAAAAAAGTAAAGGAACATCTTATTTATTTAAATCACAAAAAAGTGTAAATATCACTATTCAGTCTGTGGTACTAATACAAATTTTTGAAATGTGATCATAAAAAGCATAATGCATCCATTGTACTGTTATTAAGCCTGAAAAGTAATTTTGTGCAAAAATTACTACCTGTCGAAAACGCTCTTTCGGCATCTACGATAGTTAGTGGTACTGTTAGCAATGCATGATATGCATTTTTCAAGTATTTACCTCTAAATCCCCCATCTTCAAATAAATCGATTTCTTATTGTATTTTGGTTCATTGAAATTTTCTTATTTATCGCTAATTCTAATTTTTGTTCAAGAAACAATTCCTTTTCACTATCGACATTAATGTTATCATAATCTTCGATAACTGAAACCGAATTCTTCTGAATGTAGATTGGTTTGTGGGTAAAAAATTTTAAGAAAATTTACTCTAAACTTAATCAGATTTGAATTGGTCCTTTTCTTTTCTTTTCTTCTTTTTCATTTTCATTTTTAAAATTATTATAATTATGTAAATACCATAAGACATTTTCTATTTCGATATGCCTTTCTTCTGTGTGATTTTTCAATGTAATATATAATCTTCAGATAGTGATGTGTGCTGTTCTAGTGTGATGTGTGCTGTTAGGAGTAACACACGGTTCCAACGTGTTTTAAAATCTAATATTAACATATATTTTGTTTTATTTTCAGTTAGTATGTATTTTAGTAATATGTCATCTTTTATAGGGGAAAGTTTAAATATCTTAACAATTTTTCGAACTTTATAATTTATACGAAGCAATTTTTGATGGATTAATATTTCATCCTCATTAGTAATATCTTCTTCAACAATTACATTGTCATTATCTTCATTGTCAGTATCACTCTCACTCTCTTCAAAATCGGAATCCGAAGTTTCTATATCCACAGTATTTGGATTCTTCTGTTCTTTATTTTTCTTTGTATAATACCTCTATTACTCCTAATTGAATTCCATGAGCATAGCACAATTGCTGATTTGCACCAATCAACTTTCGAACTTTTTTTCATAACTGTTGCTCCATCAGTCATTATGGATATAATTTCTTCTTTCAGGGATAATACATGTTTCGCTAATTTAGATTTAAGCAATTCATTAAGCCAGTAATTAGTTAATTAATTTTGCCCATTAGGGAGACATAAAAACAAAAACGTATACTATTTTGCTATGGTGGCGATCTCTGAACATATAGTGGAGAAAATTTTAAAAATTTCTAGTAAATACCGAAAAACCGGTATTTAAACTTGTGAATACCGGTATTACAAAATTGTAGAAATGGCTCAAAATACCGGTATTCGGTATCCCGGTATACCGGTATTGCAATCTCTGATTGAAACTTATCTCTACACTTTATTGTCTTTCACTCATGTTCTGAACAATGAAAAAGTTTGTAATCCTGATTTGTTCAGTTTTATTATAAGGGAATATATTTTTTCATAAAAAAATCCTTACTTTGCAAAGATTGATACACATAATCTTGAATTTTTTTTAGAAATGTAATCCCATCTGTATTATATTAAATATTGTTAGCATTTCTCATTGCGAATTTTTAATAATCTATTCATTATTAATTCCTTTATTCACTTTAGTGTTTTCATGAGATTTTATTACATTTCAGAACAGAGCATATTTTGTAGATTTTTCTAGACAATCTCAATCTTACCTTCTTTAATAGCTCCCATATTTTTTAAATTTCGGCAAGAGATTTCTCATATTTTATTGAAACTTTGACAAAAAGAAACAAGTTTATTTGCACAAAAAATAGTTTCGAAAATTAATTTATAGTGAATTTACTTTCTTAAGAAGTTTCTAATGTTTCAAAATTTTAGTATAAAATTTCATTAATCAAAGCTCTTTGAATGGAGAATCGACTTTATTCAATGCGAAACAAATATATAATGATAGTGTCGTGGAAATCTTACTCAGTATATACTGAAAGATGTATCCCGTGTCTTTTGGATAAAGGAAAACTTCAATTTTCCTGACTGTGCGGTGAAAGACGTCGGATACTTTGGTTAAAAGGAAACGAAACTTTTCCGAAATGAAATATATCAAACATGTTACATAAAGAAAAACAACGCTTTTCCAAAGTGAAAGAGAGCGAACATGTTAGATAAAGAAAAACAACGCTTTTCCAAAGTGTATAGTGAAAGAATTCGAATATGTTTATAAAGAAAAACGACCCTTTATTCCACAAGAAAAAGCAAAGCACAGAGAGCTGTTCTTTGGGGTTTTACATAGCATATGTAAAACATCAAAGAACAGCACAATAGAGCTTGGAACTCGAGTTGCAATTGGGTCAATGTCCAAAGAAGAATTTTCTCCTCATGTGAACGACTTGAACAGTCTTCAAACTGCAAAACCCCTAAGAACAGCAAAGTAGACCTCGGCATCCCGCTTGCAATACGGTCAGTGCTGCGAGGAGGAATTTTCTCGTTAAGTAAGCACTTCAAGTTCCAGAGTCTTCAATCCTGATACAGGACTTTTCAGGAAAGATCTCCAGATCTTGGACTCACAAAGACAGGGCCAAAATCCCAAAATTTACTGTAACTCTCATTTCCGTTGCCAAAAACCTTCAAGTTCATCATTAACGTGAGTTTATAAATTGGCATCCATTAAGAATCTCTGTAAATCTCTCTTTCTGACCAAGCCACTACTTTGATCGGAAAGCTGCATTACATATTGGCAACAATCAATTCTTGTCTTTGATTTAATATTTATTTAAATAAATAGTTTAGAAAAATTCCATATAAAGACATATCTAAATTTATTTTTCTAAGTAAGAAAGTTTAATTTGAAAGTAGCACAACATATTTGTCTAAGATAAACATATTTTGAATACAGAAATTTATTATTAAAATAACAATAGAGTTTACCAATTTATTTTTATTTACTAACCATTTTTTAAGAATTATTTTCTAAGTATTCTTGATGTACGAAATAGAAACAAGTGGGCGAAAATGCCAGTAATCCAGAAAGTATACTATATTTGTTGTAGTATTTTTGAGCTAAAAGAAATTCATTCGTATAAGGTGCTGTACCATGGGACTAACAGCATCCCTTTATCATTTAATACATGAGAGACCAGTTGATGTGATATAGATGTTTGTCTAACCACTAGAGAGCACTAAAATACTAGAAGAAGCATAGTATTACTATTATATGTTTTTGTTGTTGTTAATAAAAAAAAATGAAAAAATACATTATGGTAGATAAATATTTGTAGTTATCATCATCATTTTTAAATTTTTATTTCTGTTGTTTGTATTTAGTATAGTGTGAAAAATATAACAATAAAATATGCTTTGTGTAGAAAGACACATTTCTATTTTACAGATAATCTAAAATACTACTTCACGCTACTTTTATTTTTAATGAAATCTACTTTAACTATAATAAGCTTGATTTCTGTTAGTATCAAAGGTTAAAATAGTAGTACGTTAGTAGTAGTAGGTTAAAATAGTAGTTAGGTTAAAAATAGTAGATAACTATTTCTAATCCATTATACTTTGGAATAAATAAACTATTTCTACCTCATTGATATCTTTAGGCACAACAAGGGTTGCATGAAATGACGTACATAATTTCAAATTACAATATTTGATGCAATGACGTATCTTTTTATTTATAAGTATCTTTAAAATTATACGTATGGCTTTTTTTCATCTTAAATGTACGTGTTTAGGACAATTAAAAAAAACAACTTAGGTTGCGAAAAATGTAAAAACTATCAATTATAATATAATGGTTTATTTCTTGTTATTAATAAAGTTATTTTTTTAATACACATTTTTATTTTACTTTTTATCTTGTCACAAAGCACAACCTGGTATTACACTACCTTGGGAGACTTACAAAAGTATGGGTTTAGTTTAGTTGTTATATTAACGTCCCGTTTTAAAGCAACACTACGACTATTTTGGGACTAACGACGCAATTTTGAGCCACGATCAGATGACGAGAAAGACGCCTAAGCTGACACTTCTTTTCCAAACCTCTACACCACACCAGCGGGAGGGCGTTTGACACCGATGGATTTAATGAGAACCAATCCCGCTTACAAGGCGGTTCTTTGGTGGAATCGGGTCTTACCACCTTACCACTAGGCCACCGCGGACCCTACGAGAGTATGAAAAATGCATTTTAAAACCCTTTTAAAATGAGATATAATTTGTTTAAATCTCGTTGAACATATATTAAACAGACGGATTTAAATAATCTCTGCATGAATAATTTAAATTTTTTTTATAATTAAAGAAAGATTTTTTAAAAATTTTTTTTAATTTTTCCCTATTTACGATAAAAAGTTAATTGGAATACCCTGAGCATAGTTTTGGTGCACATAACACAATCAACATAATTTTCCTGCTAAAAATACGGAATGAATCTGGAATTTGAAGTAAACTGCTTATCAATATTATTTTTTTATTATTATTTCGAAAGGCAAGTTATTATAATAGGACTTTGTTATTATTATATATCAATATCACACATTTCATCAATATTTGGCATGCTGTAAAATATCAGGAATCCCTGAAATAGCGTCTTCAGCTTGAAATGGTGAGAATGTGTAATCCTGGAGACAGACTGAATCGAAGATTAAATCATTTTTGCTGAAATGATTTGCGTGATATTTTTTAAGATCAATGACTATTGAGTAAGATTCAATTTTATTTTATTTATTTATTTTCAAAAATCATCCTAAGCCCTGAATTATGGGATTTATAGCTATCAATATATAGCAAACAGCATTGTGGGTATATTTCTGTGTTTGAAATAATATTTTTATATTTCATTTTTATAAAATTTTAAAGCTTATTATGGAATTAAAATCTTATCTTCTTGAAATCTGGTTTTCAGAAAAAGTCAATTATTTACTAATATATTCCTTAAGTAGTTATGGCAAAGCAATGAATATGATACGAATGCCTCCATTAAACATTTAAAAATACTTTTTTGGATTAAAGAACATATGAAGTACATTTCAGTTGGTTGTATAAAAATCATTTGCAGCTACTGTTCAAGAATAACTTATTATTTATGCCATTCTAGATTGCGGTATTACATAAACAGAAGAGAATTCATATCTTTCTAAGAAAAGTATGTTTCATGTACAAAATTTGGTATTCTGACAACCCTTTGGAATTTTTGCATAGGCGACAGCACTGTGATATTATAAAGGAAAAAAAAGTAAGCAACATATGAATATGACCATATATTTTTATAATCATTTATCAAAACCGTATGCTTTTCTTCTCCTCAAAATCATTTTTAAGCAGTGGGTATGTATTTCAAATTTCTCTTTTAGTAATAGACTACATTTTTAATTTAAAAATTAGTCAGATTTTAAGTATTCGCATCTTTTTAATTATGTATTCAAACAGCTTATAATTTTTTTTCTTTTTTTTTTTGAAATCTGAACTTTTATGCAGTTTGATATTGCAAGCTCATTTTCTAATTTCTTAGTAAAATGGATAGCTTGTTGTTTTAACTATGTAGTTCTTTTAAACCATTAAGTTTTCTGTAAAACCAAGCAGTTCTTTATCTAGGTATACTACTATTTAAAGATAATGTTATTATAATATGTATAATAGAGATTATTCTCGAGTGATAGTTTGCTTTCTTCTTAAAACAATGAACTCTGTAATTAACTTCTTCAATTGCAATTTGTTTTCAGTTAGCACTGATCTCGCAGACAATGTCATTATTTAAATTTTGAGAGGAGGGATTAATATAGAAACTTACTTGTTTCTTCATAAAATATTTTTCATAAATAGAAATTTCGAAAAAAGCATCAATTCTTAGTAATTTCTCGCAGCCGAAACTCAAATTTATTAATCTATACAAAAAAGTTCATGAAAATCTGGATTCGTTGTTTCAATTCAACATCTAACTGGATGTTCAACGGTAAGGCTTATCATTATAAAATTGGAAAATTATTACATATTTGCAATATTTATCGTAAAGTTTGAATTTTTTGTTTGCAATTTTTCTATTTTTAATTTCTAAATATTAAAAAAAGGCCTCATTGAGCTTCATTGTGATAGCTAATTTTTTATCTACATTTTATATGCTGGTGGAATGTCCATTTTTAAAGACACAAAACTTGCATTACTGTCAGACACCTTCTATAACTCCTTTAAGACTGCTTGATAAAATTACTAATAATTAACATGTTCTCTTTTATAAAATTCGTTGTATTTTATTCTTTAATTTATTTGCATCTTTCCACTTTTATCATTTTGTTTCGATATTCACAGAGTTTTTCTTATTTGGTCGTTTTGTCATCTTTTTACTGCTTCTAACTATTAGCACAATTGATTTTTAAACAATGGTAGGTTCACACTTAAGGCTGGAATAGTATGGTCAAAGAATGGTTGTTGCCAAAAATAAACTACAAATAAACCAATCTAACTGTATGAATGTCTCTTACCTATTTTTTCTCAAGAATTTCTCCTCAAGAAAGGCTAAGGCATAATTTATTCTATAAAAATACCTTGAGCCATAACCACATCCTTATTCGAATGGCTAAGTAATGGCCTCATATCAAGCTGTTGATCTTACTATAATAAAGTGAAGTGAAAAAATAGCACTCATTCTCAAGTTCTCAAAAAAAAAATGTATTACGAGTCTCATTCAAGAATTAATAAGGATTTCATGTTTGACCCCAAGCTATACGTTTGTTTCCTCTCCCCCCCCTCCCTGAATTTTATGGCACAAATACTTGAAAATCGCAAAAGAAATCTAAATAAAGGAGTCAGAAAAAGTCATTATTTAAGATAGCTTAACCTGGTATAAAAAATTTAGTAGGTCGGAACTTCATCTAATCCTGGCTTCATTATCGAAGAAATGTCTTCTGATGCACAGCTATCCAGAAATTATCGCAGCTGTTATAGCCGTTAAGAACGGCCGGTGCGAGCTATACAGCATGATAAAAACCATCTACGTAATTACCATCATTCTTGCAAGCAGAGCTCTCGACTGACCTATACAAAAATATAATCAGTACTTAAATAAACTTAATGACTCCGCACCGGTGAGATTGCTTCCTCCTTAAATTAAGGAAATGTAAACACAGGGGAATTTTTTCGCTCCATCCTTTGATTTTTTTCCCCTTCTAAATTCTTTTATAGTTTGCGGAAGTGCTGTATTTTTAGGAGGGGATGGATTGAATTGAATTTTATTTTTAGGGAGGTTGTATCCTCAACCCCTGGTGGGACCGGAAGAGATTGGGCCTTCGCATGTAAAGTTCCGTTATCGATTTGAATGGCGAAAAGGAATCACTTCCTTTTATCAAAAAAGAAACAGAATTTATCGAGTGGTCGTTAGAAAAAAGAAAAGATGCTATATGGAGATACATTTCAGTTAATGGAAGTCGGCAGGCAGGATGGGAACTTCGTCTGGGTCTGCAGCAAAGAAAGTATTGATTGGATTAAAACATCCCGCAGGGTATTTATCTGCTATTAGAACGATAAACCTTATTCTTTTCACACGACATGCGCATTTCTAGGAATTATTTGATTCCGTTATAAATGAGGCCTGCATTTGAGTTTCCTAAGTGAAGAAGTTATATCCATTAAACTTCAGAGAGGTTTTAGATATATTGATTATGAAATAACAGCGATGAGAATTGAAACTTCGTTAAGCCATTTGGATCGATGAATAGAATTTAGATGTGGTTTAACACTTCCCTTTCAGATGCAGTATTTAGAATGAGATCTAAATCTTGTTTAAATGTTTCTTTGTATTTTTATTAATATTTAGTTAACATTTACTACCATCTGGTTCGCCTGCATTACTTTGTCTGAAATGTTTCAATAAAATATTTTACGCGTAACTTAAATTTAACATTTCCTTCAGAATATTATTTTTAAATTTCAAATTTTGATAAATACCTAATATAATAATTTTTATAAATAATAAATAAAATTATAAATCATAACTAATTTTATAAGTAAAATTATAAATAAATTTTTATAAATTTATTTATACTTGATAATACTATTTTAATGATTATATTTTAAAAGATTTCCTTTTGTTTTATTCTTCGGCTATTTACCTGCTTTTCAATCTTTTTTTTTTTTTTTTTTTTTTTTTACTTAAATATCGGGATATAATTGGGATATGATTAAATATAATCTTAGCGTAATACTTGATTGCTTAATGGAGAATACATATTAAATACAGGGTGGTTATAATTCAAGTTCCATTTTGAAATGGTCATAAAAGGAAAACTTCTGGACCAAATGTTATCAAATTTGGTAATAGTTTAATGAAGGTCATGGGAATTTTACACCAAAAAAAAGTTCAAAAACTCAACAAGGGAGAAATGGCGCTTTATGCAATATTGTTAAGCAAAATAGGACACGAAGACATCGGTTTAAAATGTGTTAAATCGTTTCTGAAACGTATTACAAAGCCTGTTAAAAGTGGCGTCCACCATTTTCTGAAAGCAAGTTAAATCACATCACTGCATTCTCAACAGTAGCTTTTTGCATATCAGAAGGAAAATTACGGACATGTCGGTGCATCGCTTCTTTCAGTTCCACCAAATTGTTTCGATTATCACCATAAACAGTGAATTTTGAGATAACATACATTGAATATGCTTTGTAACGCGTTTCAGAAACGATTAAAAACATTTTAAACCGAAATTTTCATGTCCTATTTTGCTTACCAATATTGCATACAGCGCCATTTCACAATTGGTGATGAGTTCTTGAATTTTTTTTGGCAGATAATAAATTCCCATGACTTCCTTTAAATTATTACCCAGTTTGATAACATTTGGTCCAGTAGTTTTCCTTTTACGACCATTTCAAAGTGTAACTTTAATTATAACCACCCTATATATAAATGTTAATAAGTGAAATCGTTCATCATTTTTTTTATGTGGATGAACGTTCATGATGTACTATAGGATAGTGAGTATTCATATATTGTAAAATGTTTTGAATCAGTTCAATGGGTGCGAATGGCAAATTCTGTCGCATGATTTCCTCTTTGAGACTGTACAGTAAAGGGTGTACAGTAAACTGTACAGTAAAACGGTGAAAGGCAAACAAAAATTTCTGATATATATGGGGTTAATAATTTTTCTTATGAAATAAAAGTTTTTGAAATCGGTTCAGTGATTTTGGTATACGAACTTTGACACAAATCCCTCCGCTTCCCTCACACTCAAACATCTTAGAGAATCTGCTACGAAGTTTTGTTTTATCGCTTTCTCTCAAAAATAATGTTGGAAAGTAAATCCTTGATGATATATCAAGGAGTCACGTGCTATTATATGAAACCAAAATTATTGAAGTCAATTCTGTAGTTATAGCTGGTGAACTCTTTTGCAAGATTTTCCCGTAGAGAAGGCATTACGAAGTTTTGTGTTTTCAATTCCGTTCAAAAAGGAAGGACAGGAGGGAGGAAGAGATTTAATGATATATCTAGTGGGTACGAGCCATGGCCCTTTCCCTTCATATTTCAAGAGCTTCCATATTAAAGGATCTGATCAATGTGGCTGCGGCGAAGTAGGCGATCCCCTTCATTATGCCACTAGTTGCCCTCTCACCACGTCTTTTCATCTCAAAAAACCCACCCACGACCTAGAATATATCTGGTGGACAAACGTTATGAGAAACAAGATGTCCAAGGTTAAAATTAGAAATCTTGTGCGGTTCCTACAAGAGAACGAGGAATTGATTTCTCCAGACCCAAGCCCAGTATAAATTTACGTTTCATTTCTCAACCAAGCTCTTCTCCAGAATATATTACCTTCAATAGATTTCATCTACTCATACTCCCCACCGAACACCTCCCTCATCCTTATAATATTGTATATAGTTACTTTTTATGTGTATTGATGATATTTTTTGTCTTTTTATGTGTATATTGTTTTTTTATGTCTTTTTATGTGTATATTGTTTTTTTATGTCTTTTTATGTGTATTTCTTTTATCTTAATAAATACTCCCAAGTATATCCTTTCAACCGACAGGGAATCCTAGAGATTCCAAGTTCGGGGATATTCTGTGGCGAAAGAAAGAAAGTGGGTACGAGCACTCATATGAAACCAAAATTTTAGAAATCGGCAGAGTGGTTTTTGCTGGAGAAATCTGTCGGAAGATATTCCTTATTATTTTAAATATAACTCGGTAATTAAATTCAATAAAGGAATGAAATCAATGGCATAACTATTTTAACAGCTATAAAAATATGATATAGAAATTTCACATTCAATCACAAAGATTACCGTGAGGTAGCTCTACAAGCGTAACACGAGTGCGGATTTCTAAAAGAAGGGTTACGAAGTATAAAGTGAACAGTTAGTTATGGTATGGAGTGATTTAAAATTTCCGACTTGATGTATTTGATTCTTTAAAACTTTCGTATTGGTTCATCAACTACCATTTTAAGTTTACTAAAATTTGAATTTCTGATGGAAACTTTAAATATCAAAAGTGTAACCTCATTAATCAAATTTAAACATTTGAACAACTTCATAGCTTTGACATTTGATAATTTAATGGCGCTTACTTTCCTTTTTTCAACTGTTAAATTTTTAGCAGATTTAAAGAGCAATAAAAAAAAAGCATAAATCCAAGTTTTTTTTTCTTTCTAAAAATGAATTTTAATCTTTAGAATTGAAGCAGAAAAAACGAAAACACTTATAGGTTTGCAATTTTTGAAATCCTCTGAAACAGCGATGAGTTTAAGAACAATTGAAATAAATTTATATACCAAGCCCACAATGTTTAATCTAAAAAAATAAACAAAAACTCAGATATTCATAAATTCAATTTGTGAAGCACAAAACTTTTCCTGTGATTTAGAATATCAATGTCATAACAATAGTTCAGAATCCTTTCTGCATTTTTTAACGTTATTGAATAAAAATACTTCAATTTTTCTCTGTAGATTAAAATATTTTATTCAACAATAGAACAATTCATTCTTTATTGAAATACTTAAATATCCTTATAATAGTTTTGTAAGCAATTGATTCTATTGTGTTTCATAATGATAGAAATAAATAAATACATTGAATTGAATTGTAAACAAATTCTGATAAATGCGTAGCTTATTTTAAGACTAACATATTTCGTTCATACACAAAATGATATTTTTTAGGTTGATTTTAGAGAACATTTTTAAACACGAATGAAAACGAAATTATTAAAATGTTTTGTTGAGTACTCATTTGGAGTACATGCGACGTTTAATTCAGATATAGTCTTTTGTTTATATTAGTATTTTGTTTATAAAATTATTTTGTTAAACATTTAATCGTGTTGCACTACACATTTTGAGAAAATAAGCGTGCTATCAGAAAAAATATTTGAATCATCTAAGCTTATTAAGCAGTTAAAATGTTATTTGTTTAAAACACAATATGTCATCTTAAAAAAAATCGGGATGAATGTTAATATCAACTTTTATATCATATTTTAAATGGCATTTATCATTATATAACATTATATACTATTTAAACATATTTATCATTATATAATATTTCAATATATTTATCATTATAGTGTAAAAGCCATATTTTAAATGACATTTATCATTATATGACATTATATAATAATATATTTATCATTATAGCATAAAGGCCATATTTTAAATGCTATTTATCACGGAAAGAGCGTATCAGAAGAATTTTCCTTCTTCTTTACAGTATTTTGAAACCATATAAAATTTATTTAAAAATATATTACTCTACGTGAAAACATGATCAGGTAACGGTGATGGTATTTGTGACAGCAATATAGTATACAAACATTCGTATTAAAGTTTCCTGAAGATGTATGGCCCATTACGAGTGATCTAACGTTGGGCCGTATGCAGTAGATCTTTCGTTAGAAGGAGGAGGGAATGAAGGAGCAAGTTGGAAAGGAAGGAGAAAGTTGGGACACAGTGTTTCGATTAGGAAGAAGGAGATGAATTATTTAATTGAGAAGATTTTTTTTTTCTTCTTCGGAACAAAGATGCTGTATGTTAGGGTGAAATAAGGTTAAAAGAAATCAATGACTTGAAAACAATCGAAGATTACAGATACAGGATGTAAAAAAGAAATGAAATTATTTTTGTCAAGAAAATCAAATATTGTCGTCACATTGTTTCCATTTCTGAAACTAATGTAGTACTGGTTTATAAAAAAATAAATTTGTCGCAGTTGCAGTTTGTATGTTTTTTATGGATTAATTTTTAACTGCCATCGGCAACTTACTAAGAATAGTTTATATCATAGTCATACTACGTTCCAAACTGGTGTTATAAAATGCATTAAAGCAAACTTATATTTAGCTTTTAATAAAAATTATGTAATTTTTTACATTATTTTATAAGTTAATTTACAAATTAAGTTTAATTTATAAGTTATTTCTCATTTGAAAAGAATCAGTAAATTTGCTCCCTCACTCTGTTTAAATTATCTTCGTAATACTTAGATTTAAAGCGAATAAAACGCGCATGATTTTTATATATAATTTGCAATTTTTTATTTAACTACTTAAGTTTCATTTCCATTGTTGGAAAGTGTAGATATATACTTGAAAGTCATCAGTGTAAAAATTAGGAAAATTCAATAACATTATTTAAATGTCCGCAAAAAGTACAGATTACACTCATTTTCTATTTTTTTCCCTCACAGATTTCAAATTGCATGTAAAAATTAAAATTGTAATCTACTTTATTTTCATTACATTCCCTAGTAGCTGTTATTCCCTATACTACGAACTCAGAAATTCAGAACTGAACCAATTCTTCGAAATCTTTGATGAAATAAAGTATATTCATCCAAGATATATATTTATCTGCTTTGTAAATTTATGCTTAACTGCTCGTAGAACTGATAGGGGGAAAGACTGAAGCGCAAGTATTCTAGTGCCTTTGTGTGCCCGCAAAATCTTTGATAAAGAATATAAATCCAGTCACTGCAAATATTTCTACTGATAGGAACTGATAAAAAGAAATATTACGAATTTTTCTGAGAGTTTCGCGACTAAATGACAATGCAATACTATCTATCTTCTATCAATCTTGGTATATCACCTCTTAGAATTAATGCTCAATGCAGCGAAAAGTCCAGAGTCTCTACTGGCATCTATGATTTTGAATAGAGCACGTGACAATGAACTTTATTAAGCCGTTTCTCTGTTCATTGGAGATCTTATGTAACATATATTTCTACACTAACCGCAGTGCTATCTGATGGTATAAATTGGAAGAGTACCTGGGAGTTCGAGCTTCGTTCGGTTTTTAAATTTTTTTCGGAGAAAATATTTAGATACGAAATACATACTAATTACATATGAATATTTTCAGTTTTACTTACATATGGTCATTTAAATAAGGAAATCATTAGTTTAACATGTTATTCGAACCAATTTGCAATATTACATTGTTGCTACTGGATGCGAGCCGAACATATATTCGTATAATGTCATACAGCGCCATCTCACAAAATTTTTAGGAACCAGTAGGTTATCATCCTATGGCAACTATGCAAATATCACAAAATGTTTACGGAATAGCACTATATGGCAATGTCAGCATGAGAGCATATATAAGCTCTAATAGTTATATTATATTATATATATATATAAGCATTATTTTATGTGAAGCAGGATGCAGTTTTGAAGACAATGAAAAAACTTTCGATTTCGTGACGTCGTTTTATTTCATTTTGGAGAAGCAGGCATACGTACAAGCGATGAGCACACAGAAGGGAATGATGAAAAAGCTCTTGAACATTTTATCCCTGTTCTTATATAACCCAAGATTTTGATAGGGAAAATATTTCTTCATAGTGCTAATATATAATGAGATTTCGAAAGGGATTTTTGCTACAAGCGTCATCGAAGTAAGAGAAAACACAGGGATCTTTTAACCCATCGAGCGTCGGCTGTCCAGCTTAAGAATGTTCTTAAAACGGCCGCAGTCAAAATAAAGGTTGAACACAATTTACTAGAAAAGAAATTGGCAGAACGTTCCTAAACCGGCCTGGTATGTTTTTGCTTTCCCCTGACCATTAACAACAGGGGGTAAACTTTCCCGCGTCTCGACCATCGCCACCCCCTAAACACCGGGGATTTTGAATAGGACTGACTGATCAATCAAGTAATAAATCTGTCGACGCAGGGCAATTGCCATGCGGTTTTTCAACTAAGAAGTTGGTTTTCGCTCTGAGAACTAAGAACTTCTCTTTTAATCTGCAATGTTTGCAGAAAATAGAATTTGTTCAAAAATAAATTTAAAAAAAAATCCGCAGTATGATTTTATAAATTTTTATTAGTAATAGAAAAATTTGTTTAATAAATTATTTAAAAGGAATTATCATTCATCAAATTGCATTACGAATATAATACATTCTTTTTACTGACATTCAGTGAATTTTACTTAAGTTTTTTCTAATTTTTAGTTGTAAGCCTTTTACTCGCGTATTTGGTATTCGAAATGAAAATAGCATGATTTATAGCTCCCTGATTGAAATAAATTATAAAAAATTATTATTAATTTAAAAATACTACATTCATTTCGGATATAAATCTGTTATAATCTGTTATTGAAAATTATAAATAAAAATTTATAAAAAATTTTTGTTTATTTTTTGATTTTTGTTTTTCATTTCATTTTTTTAAGTTTTGAAAAATAATAAAACAATCTTTTGTCAATATATAGTAGGTGAATATTTTAATGATAATATGTTGATGAAAATATTATTAACTTGAATATTTTTGACTAATTATCTTATTTTGAAATAATTAAAAAATAAGTTGAAATAATAAATTTTTAAAGTTAATTTTAATGCTAAAATAAGAAAACATAGTGTATCCATTTACTCACGAGGCTTATATCTGATAAAAATCATCATTTCATTCATATTTTTAATAAGTGAATATTTTGAATGTCAATTTCTTATATCATTCCTAATTTTGTCACAAATCTTGGTAAAAATGACTTATAGTCAGTGCAGAAATATTTTCATAAATCCAAGCATTTCTCTGGCGTTAAATATTGCGAAGAATCTTTCTTTCATCTAACTCCATCAATGAAATCAAAATTTCAACTGTACCCATTTTATTAAGTTACAACATTATGATTTTTTATGAAAATTCGTAAATTATCTCGTAGATAATTTACGAAAAATGAGACTTAGCTGCATGTGTCCAACAGTTAAGAATTACCCTTTCAGACTCTTGCTTCCATGCTCTTCATTTCTGAACAATTCAAACGAATTTCACTGGCAATATTTATAAGGTATTTCGCTGCATGTGAATTTCAAAAGGTAGATGCACAATAAAATAAATGAAAAACAATCTAGAGTAAGTAATCATAACTTCAATAACGTTTAAAACCAGTGAGTGAAAATTAAGGTTTTTATTTCATTGCAACAATAAAAATACTTGCTACAAATTTTGGCACACTCATTAAAATAAAACAAATTATAGATATTAATGAATCTGTAATTATTTTATTATTTTACCAGTTCCTTATTTTTCCAGTTTGTGCAAGAAGGGCAGAAATTCTTCATTTAAATGATCTTATCCTCCGGTCACAAAAATTGGATGGGAGAAAATTTGCTTAACAATGACATTACATATTAAGAAGGTTGTGCTAAATCAGAAATAATATATATATATAAGTTATTTTATATTTTTAAGAAAAATAGAGATAAGCGTGAATTGTTACATCATAGAATTAATTAGCAAAGACAGGTCGGAGAATCATGTGTGATAAAGCAGCAAGTTATTGGTGGTCTAGTCACAGATGACTCATCGTGGTCTCATGATGTTAAAATGTTCTCATAATGTTAAATGTCTCATGATGTTCTTATCATCTGTAACTACTTTTTATCAAAGCAAAAATAATATTCACAAATAGCTTTTTAAAAATTCAAACGCTACTATTTTCGTAAATTATGAATTTTTAAAGCATAGTAAAAATTTTAATTAAAATTTTTCCGTGGTAATTCGAAGAAAAGTAAATTAACTAATTTGACATTTGTATATTAATTTATCGAATTTAAGCATATTTTACATCAATATATTTCATTATGGAAGTGAAATTAAATTGTCTTCATTGTTGCTTCTATCATTTCAACCTAATTTTTTTCCATTGTTGATATCAAGATATGATCCAACTAATTATTTAATGCTGAGTATCTTTCAGTGGTATGCTTTTGTTAAAAATTCTGTTATACTTTAGATAAAGTTCAAGTGCAGAATCAAGCATTGGTGAAACATTTTTAGCTCATTTTTGAAAATTGCTATTAGGATTGCCCTTAGGAAGTGCATTAGAAATAAATTTCCTAAAGGAAGCAATTTTTCTATTGGAAACAATCTTCAGTAGTATCTGATCAATGGCCGAATTTCAACCAGAATATAAACAAATTTAGTAAGAAAACCCACTTGCATTGTATTAGTGAACAGAGAAATCGAATTTTTTATTTTATTTTTTAGTCATTACTTATTATTGAATATATTAAGAAATACGTCTTTAAATCTTCTATGAAAAAAAAACTTTAATGGATATGAAAATCAAAAATAGTAGAGCACACACTTTGTTTGACATAAAATCTAAAACTGATTAAAGAGCAAAGCTTAAAAACTTTTTTTCATAGATTATTGCCATAATACCCACGTTAACTTAATAAAAAGAACACCGCTTTCAGGAGTGATGAATTAATCTTTTGAATCCAAGACTCATAAATTTCAAGAATGGTAAAGATTAAAAGAACTACTCAAAACCTCTTTCAAGAATTAATTCTTGTCTTGCTGAATGCCTAGCAAGGGAAAATATCCTCCCTTTCAATGCAAGATTCGTATTAAAAGTACTTCTATTGTACAATCTGCCTGGCGCATGTTCTATATAACCCATTTTGAGACACTAATTTTCCTTGAATAGGCTGTTGTTCACCAGATGTAACACTTCTCTTTGTAATGTAACTTCGGCAACTTTAAGCACTAAACCTACCGACATTTTACTGCTTGATTTGATCGTAAAACTTCTTTTAACAATGCGAACAAGCCGAAAAACTACTTTCACATAGAGAAACACATGGATTTTCTTACCGAATACTAGCAATTGAAAGGAACCGAGATCCATAGATAAAAAAAGTTCTGAATCCACAGCCTTGTGATACGTTCAAACAGTTAGAAATCGTATCAGCCTTTAATGCATTTATTTAATTTCATTAAATAGTTAATGCTGTTTTATTGCAAAGCAATAATTATAATTGCACAGATACATTCATTAATTCTATTCTTCAAAGCAATATCATACACATCATCCAATTTTGAAGAATATAAATAAATGTTTTCCATTTATTAAATATATTTTCGTTCTTTCATATGCCAAACTTTTTTTAATAGTCCTTATTATTACCAAGTAATTTTTTTCATTTACGCTTTTCGCAGCCCGTCACAAGACACAACTCTTCCTCCCATTTGAATGTGCTTTGATTTTTTTATAGAGATTTTAAATATATATTTATAATATAATTATATATTTTAAAGATATAATTTCTAAAAAAATATTTTTTATATTTATAAAAAAAGCGGTTTTTTTTATAACCTGAGCCCTCTCCCTCCCCCCCAAAAAAAACGAAAGACAAATATGATTTGCAAAAACCAGTGAACAACGCTTGTATTTAAATAGTGAAATAAAAAATAATATTAAGCAGTATAAGAGAATAATAGTAACTACATTTATCAAGATACTTTAAATAAAAACGTCTATAAAAAAAATTAAAAACGCTTTTACTAAAAACTCATTCTAAACAGTAAAAAATAAATAATTAGATCCAAAAATTTTCAAATTTGCCTTTCATTACGTATTAAATGCTTGGCCAAAATCTATATACAAAGCTTAAACAATAGTTAAAATTACATTTAAAAATAAATATTTGTCTCGCTTAATAATTGGGATGAAAATAAATTTAAAAATTTTATATAAGGATTTGTTTTTTTATATTTTACAGCATTTTAATAAAAGTATTATTAAAAGTTCAAACGTACTTTTTTGCGAACTAATCACAATCATTAACTGTTATACATGATTATGACATGTAAATATGAGGGATTCCCTACCTTTAATAAGTATAATAGTTTTCATTTGGATATTAAATTTGTGGCGAAATAATGAAATATCCAAATCAGAAATGAAGTATACAGCTCATATCACCAATCGATCCTGCAATCGCGAATTCTTACGAAAAGCGTTATTTCCCCTTTTCGGGAGTTCGTTCCCCTAATTGGAGGGACCCCCCAAATTCTAACTGTCAGCGAAAACCACAAAATGACCTTAACAAGCAGATGACCCACCCCGTTTATTGCATTTAAGGGGGAAAGCATTGACGACTTTCTACGTTGGAGCCGGGTTAATAGCAGTTTGCGGAAAGCAACTTCCTACGTTCCAGCCGGGTTCAAAACAGTTTTCGGAAAGCAACTTCCTACGTTCCAGCCGGTATTCAAGAGACACGTTGGAGCGACTTTCTACGTTCCAGCCGGTTGAAGGGTTAAAAAGAATGTGCTCACTGGACATTTTTCTACCCCTTCTCGCGGAACGTGGGAATGTGAGGTTTTCAGCCGATTCGGTAATCTTACAAAGCTACTCTTGAGTTAATTAAGTAGAGAAAGTGGAATTGGATCACGAAGTAAGAGAATAGTTTTAGAATGAAGTTACTATGGGCTAAATTAAGATAAAATATTGGAAATTAATTAAATTGAAATAATAATTAAAGTATCATTTTATATATATATATATATATATATATATATATATATATATATATATATATATATATATATATTGTGCTTTAAAAGTTGTGTTTTTTCAGGAAAAACACCTATATAGATAAATTAAAAAGGCAAAGTCTTATCTAGATATAAAATTTGATCCAAATCATTACAGCCGTTTCCGTGATACATGAAATACATTTTTATAAATATATATATGAGAATTGCTCGTTTAAAGTTATAAGATATGGAACTAGTAAATTCAACTTTTAAGCTAAATTAGAAAAAATGCCAAAAAAAATAGATGAAAATAAAATCAGACACACTTATTTGTCTATAAGTTATTTATCTTTAAAGTTGTTCCCAATCATTTGAAACATTCTGTATTTTACATAAGTTGATTATAATTATGACTGTCGTACATAATATGTCACAAATTTCAGAAAATATCTACAAAAGCAGGGGCATTTTCCCTTAACTAAAACAATACACGAATATATCCGTCCAAGAATATCTAGTAAACAAATGCAGGTGAAGAAATCATCCAATCCCAGAATGCCACCGAAAGAAAGGACCGGACGGCACCGGATGGGCGAAAAGGGGGGGGGGGGGGGTAGGGCAAGGAGCAAAAGTAATCTAAGTCGCATTATCCAGCCGGCACGCATTCCGTCCCTCCCGGAGTTCCTAATGCGGGGAGCTGGTTAACAAAGGAGGGCGCCGCCCCCCAATTGCGACCGAATGGAGGATAAAATAAATGCGAAATGAATAATCCGGGAGATTGTATCCGGCTCTTTAGTGGATCGGTCTTTTTCTCCGCGAACTAAATTACGGAGAAAATGTGCAGACCACTGGGACCGGACGCCACTCTAGGCAAAGTGGCGCAGGTCCAGCTTTGGGCACACTTCTTATTTATTTCAATTAGTGGACGAGGCTAAGTTGTAGATCGAGTTGGCCGCTTTCTACATGCTCTCTGAGACTCTGTTTCTAATTGAAGAAGTTCACAGTCTTGGGAAATCCTTCAGAAGAAAAATGGTCCAAATACGGGATTCTTGGTACGGATTCTAGAATTTTGGACATGCAAGATATATGCTCGTTCGTTGAATTATAATGCAATGATTGTTTGGCTATGAAAGAGATGGTTTATAAATAACAGCAAATGCAATAAGCATATGGTTATTCTCGCACTTATTATTTTCATCATTTGTTTATACTAATGACGAGCAGAGGACAGTAAAAATTTAATCTGTAATTTGAAATTGATTGAATTTTCTTTTTCCAATTTTCAAATATTTTTTTTTCATTGTGGTATAAATCATAGAAAAAGTTAAAATCTAGCGACGCATGATTTTTATGATTAGTTGTTTTCTCTTTGTCAAATACGAGAATGTTAAAATATAAACAAGGAACCTATGCATCTCTCAAAAGGATTCTCTAACACTTAAACTTTATAAGAAATGCGAAAAAATCTCATGAAAATATCTCGTTTAAAAAATTTCAACCTATTAATATCAAGAGCAGAGAGCCCTTTTTAAAAAAATATCCATTATAAATTGACAAAGAATACACTATTCTTTCTTTATTAACTTTTTTATTATCTTCATTATGTAATAATTATTTCATGAATATTCGTTAGAATTAGCAAAAGATGCTCTCAACATCTAATAAAGTGTGATGGAAGTTGTTTTTAGAGTTGCCAAATACAGAACCCATGAGTGACGACGTTGTCAGAATGTTAGTTGATTATGTTAACAGAATTTTTTTTCCAATGAAGTCAATCTTCTTTTATTTAAAAACGTCCTTATAAATACAGGCTGGAGTGTGGTATGGTTAAATTATTAACGATCCATTGGTCTCTTTGAATTTGACTAGAAAGATAAAAGCAGAAATTGGAATACAACTTCCATCTGAAACTGAAATGAAATGTTCACAAAGTTATGGTTTAGTTTCCGACTTATATAGTTTTCAAATAAAACAAAATACAGCTAAATGCATCCATCGTTTATTGCATGAAAGAACATGTTAAAGAATTTCAGAATTTTTTTAAAAAAATGTTATTTGAAACAGATATTACTGACACTATTCAATCACTTATTTCTGTTATTTTTTGTGATATTTCAAAGGATCTGGTTTATCATGTGTGAATTGTGATTGCGGGAAAAAATGGAACTCGCATTGAATTGTATGGAATATGAAAATAAATTTGATGCTGGTGAATTTTTTTGCATCTATACAAAAAAAAAAAAAAAAAAAAAAAAAAAAAAAAATCAATGTTTAAGCTTGAATCAAGAAGCAAAAGATTAGTACAAACTGATCTTGTATATCGCTATATAATAAAACTATATGCAGAGACTTTTATCAAAAATAAATTTCCCTCCGACCAGACACCTCAAGTAAGAAGATGGGAGTTACCGGTATGGTGATTCGTCCTGTCATCGCTGGTGGGTAAATAAATGTTTTCTTATTGAGTAAACATCATTGTCATGATAAATAACACCTTCTAAAGGAAGTATTGTACTGTGAAATGTGATTGCCACTAAAACTCAGTCTTAGTTCTCGCTTCAGTGATATCGTTATAGTGGTTATTCTTATAAATCTGGATTCTTGGACTAGACGGTGTTAGTTCCTTTTCGTTTATGAATTATATGTAAATTTTCATCTTGAATTATAAAAGTTTGCCATCAATTTTTTAGTTTATCGTTCATAGAATTTCTGGTTTTTATCAACAAGGAAATCTGATCCAAGTCTCATCTCAATACTCCATTATCATTGTCATTTTAGCGATCAAATAAATTTGGGAAATGTGAATAAATAATAAATTTATACTGTTAAACATGGTCTATATGACATCACTTCGAATTTCTAATATTTTTTTTTATTAAATCTCTAAACATGCTTATGATGTGCAGGAACAGGAGTTTTAATCAGTATGTGAATATATATATATATATATATATATATATATATATATATATATATATATATATATATATATATATATATATATATATATATATATATATATATATATATATATATATATATATATATATACTATTTCATTTAAGCTGACTAGTTTTTAAAAGTACAGATTAGAAATATAAAAAAAAAATCTTTGTATATTTTAAATTATATAATTTATACAAAATCCTTTGTATAAATTGTACGAAATCAATAGCTTCATATTCACTTGAAAATTTTCAACTTTACGTTCATTTATCAAATTTGCCACAGTAATCATACAAATGATTTTTGTCAAAAATTTATTAGTCATCTCATTTACTATTTATTTCAAAAATTTATAAGTTTCAATGGGGATGTAAATTGCAATTTTTTGTACGCAAGACTGTAAACTGCAATATTTTTTTTCATTTTCTCCAATTAATTCAAAACTCAAATGTCGAACTTTTAGAAAACTCTGAGTTTTAGAAATTCATGTGGATTCTGGGAAAATGAACTTGACGATTTTTACTAGTATTATCTACTAAGATGATAATTTGAATATTCTATAACAATAATTTGCTGCCATCAGATTAAAGACCGACCCTTTGTACAACCTTTAACGAAATATCGGCAGAAAGAAATCAGATGAACCAGTTCCGACAATCGATCATAAAATCAATCAATTGTCAATCATTAACGCCATAAGCTTGTGGTGGTAACTTCATAAGCCAGATAACAACCTCCGTAAAGGAGTGTAAACTTTTGTTTAGTAGCTTTGTTACTCAGCTATGAACCCTACCTTTGAGAGTTCAAACCCCAACCTTGCACAAGCTCTTGGTATTACTTTTGAGAGTATCACCGTTTCTATGAGAATAAAAGAAAATGAATAGTTCTTTTTTCTAAGCCATTTAAATATAACCCCATACAAATAGTTTTGAGTGAAATATTACGATAAAATTATAGAATTATCATATGGAACATATCCTTTATTGAGTTACGTCATTCAAATTGAGAGCTAAACTTTATGTTTGTAAACACTGCAATTTTTTTAACCAAATAGTTTTTAAACTCTACTAGGATTTTACAAACACCCTGAATTCTTACAGAGAAAAAAAATTCATTTCAATGAAGACTATCATAAATAAAATAATGAATCAAAGTTTTAAACAAAGAATATCTTTTCGAAATGAAAATAAAATAAAAAAATTAATTAAAATAAATCAGAATCAAAGGTGTGTATGTGAAAAAGTTTTGGAGAAACCATACCAGTTGGCGTATGCATATATTGTCAACGAAACGACATGCGAGCTAAATACCTCGTCAGTTAATAACTTTTCAGATACTTTTTATGTATCATATGGAACATATCCATATGATATAAAATAACATACGATATAATGATGTATGATATAAAATGATAATGATATATCCATATGATATAAAAGTAGCAATACTTTTAAAATTATTTTTATATATTTCTAAAGGTTTCTTACTTTGCGAAAAACTTTTTCGCTGTCTAGACTTTCTTGTCTGAAATCTGTTCTAAATGAACCTCTCAAATGTGATGTCTCAAAAACAGCATTATATTCTCGACAGCTTTTCAGCATGTCATTTCAGATACTTGAAAAGATGTAATAAGCTTATATTTGGAGAAAGTTGACACGCTACTGACGTTTCTACAGACTAATTTGATAGAAATATCTAGTAAAAAGTTTTGTTTCTCTTTCCATATAAAAAGAGGAGTTTCTATTTCTACAGACGTTTGAAAAAAATGAACTTAAGAATGATATTGTCAATCAACTTCGATCTATTTTTGGGATTCTCCGGCTAAAAGAATATTTTTCTGAAAGAGTATTGACGTATCAAATTATTGAAGAAATTGCTTATTTAATAAAAAACTTTTTTAATAGATGCTTTTTTAATAAAGTTATTATATATATAATATATATATGTATGAATGTATCTATCTATATATGTATGTGTGCTTAATGATATCTCTTAATTTAATTTAAATCTTAATTAATTTTCCAATTTTTATCTTAAATTATCTCATAATATTTTATTTCAGAATTTTCCCTTTTTTCCTTATACAAATCCCAGTTTTTATTTAATTATTTTTATGATGACTCTTTTGCTTCCCATGCCACGAGAGAAGATACCGAAGATTGTTTTTCCTAATTCGACATCTGTCAAAAGAATCCGTATCAAAATATCTTGATAAAAATGACTAAAAGGAAAAGTTTTTGTCACTTTTGTTCTTGTTTTCTGGTGCGAAAGAGAGCCCTCGAATGTATCTATTAAAATTATTCAACACACACACACACACACAAATATATTGCAAATATATTTGGCATGGACAGCTATTAGTTTTTATTGACCTTAAGATATAAAGTTGGCTTTAATAGAAAATAAAATTTTAATAAAAATAAACGGAAATCCAGAATATTTTTCATGAGTTTTTTTTTAGTTATCATTTATTATTACATTATAAATATTATCAAATGTAGAAACATTTTTTTACTCAAAGTCACTACCACTTGTTCGCCACTCTCGTTGAAAGAGAAATAATTACTCTCTTTAAATACTTAGAAAATAGTTACTATAAAATTACACTTTTATAACTGAGTCAAATGGAGAAAAATAGAAATGTCACAAATGCGTTTAGCAAAATTTTTATTTTGTTTCTTCTATTAATAGCTTTAATTACTACCAAAATTACTTCATTTTTAGAACTAAATATTTGGATATTTTATGACAAATATCGACGATAAAAAAACGAATTGATACAAAATAGTTCAGTAATCATTTTCAAAAAAAAAAATCATATTTATTGGAAATTAATCTGCGAATACATTTATTTATAAGTATTCTGATTCTCTATAATTTAATAAGAACCATTCATTTTGTATGATTTATAGTGACTTACACCATTTCTTAATATTTTTTTCTGTGGTTTCACTTAATTGCTACAACTGGATATTTTCGTAAAAGATGTAAAAATATAATAAAATGCATCTTGAATCCTTTTTGGTTATATACCATATGAGAAAAAACGTTTAGAAATATTTTGGCAATATATTCAAAAGCATCTTCTTTGAATATTTTTATACATTGATCATACAAATTCGATGATACTTCAGAATTAATACGAAATGCAGCAGAAAACTCAGTCCTCTAATTGTTTTTATCCAACAAAAATATGAGAAAAATATAATAAGCAAATGAGATGCAAAATAAATTCTTGATTAAAAGATCATATGTGATAGAAATAAATAAAAACGAGTTTCAACAGATAAATATTGCTTAATGACGAAAATGGCACATGCTGATGTTTGTGGGTAAATATATGATCACTCAAGACTATCAAAACACACTATTAGTGATGTGGTCTAGACTGAAACAGATGGTGCAATAAATATTCGGGATTCTCTTTTACTTTTGTTCCATGGCAACTTTCACCAGAAGACATACTGTGGGAGGCATTGAATGGTATGCCATATATCATCCCAGAATAGAATCGAACAGTTTTCTTTCACTTATGCTGTCCTTTTGCCAGCATAATTATTAAAAAGAAAAGTATATATAATTTATAAAAATAAATATTATGTAAAAAAACGTATGTAAATGTTGCTTTTTATTCGCTTCATGATTGGTAGATAGTGAGTCACCTGACACATGACATTTGAGGTTTGTTTTGCCGGTTGTTGAAAATGTATTAATATTTTATTTTATTTATTTGTTTATTTTAGAATGGCAACGTTATTTAAGAAAATATTTTTTTTGCTGTCTCATTTTGTAGATGGCAACTTGTAGATCAATCCCAAGATGGAATAAACAAAGTTTGAATTTTTTACCGGAGGGATATCGTTTTTCTATTTTAATATAAAAAGCGAAAGAAAACGGTGTTTTTCTTAGGCAGCTTTAACATTTTTTGGCGTCCGCGACAGGATTTTCTCGAAACAAAATAAATCAAGATGCTTCAAGCAATAAAAGGTTTTAAAAAAGAAGATCTGAAATACGTTGCGTCTGAAATTGGAGAAGACGTATCAGAAAATATTACGATAGTTGGATTAAAAGATCTTATTTTAAGTAGTTGTGAATATAAGAATGATCCAGAATTCGTTCAAGAACTTTTAAGTAATGTTATTTCGGAAAGGAAATTAAAAGAAGAAACCGAAAAAGAAGATAAAAGATTGCAGCTTGAAGCTGAAAAGGAAGATAGAAGATTGCAGCTTGAAGCTGAAAAGGAAGATAGAAGATTGCAGCTTGAAGCTGAAAAGGAAGATAGAAGATTGCAGCTTGAAATTGAAAAAGAAATAGAATTGGCAAGAATACAATCTCAAAATAGAGGTGAGTCATTTTCTGCTAATTCTACTGCTGATTTAAATAATTATAAGAGAAAGTTTACACTGCCTAGATTAGAACTTAGACAATTTGGCGACGATATTAAAGATTGGCTCCCATTTTGGAGTCAATTTGAGCAAATACATAAAGATGAGGATATCGCACCAGAAGACAAATTTCAGTACCTAGTTCAAGCAACAATTTCTGGTTCTCGTGCTAGAGAGGTTGTTGAAAGTTTTCCGCCAACTGGCGCCAACTATCAAAAGGCTATTGATGGTTTAAAATCGCGTTTTGGTAGAGAAGATATTTTAGTGGAAGTGTATGTGAGAGAATTATTAAAATTAATTATTTCTGTGCAAACAAAAGAAACATTTTCATTAACTTCTTTGTATGATAAGCTTGAATCATATTTACGAGCGTTAGAAACATTAGGTGTAACCACAGATAAATGTGCATCCATTTTGTATCCTATGGTTGAATCGTGTTTCCCAGCTGAATTTTTAAAGGCTTGGAATCGTAGTAATATTTCCAGTATTAACTCTGACGCGAAAGGAAGATTGGATAATTTGATGCAATTTTTGAAAACGGAAGTTGAAGGAGAAGAAAGAATATGTTTGGCTGTAGCCGGTTTCGGTTTAGGAAAGGGCCAAGAATACAGACCTTTGAAAAAGAAACAATATAGCTCGGAGAATTTGAGAAATAAAGTACCTACAGCTATAGGTTTGTTAACGACTGCTGCAGATAAAGATGTAAAGAAATCTTGCGTTTTTTGCGGTGGTAAACATTCAAGTTCAGATTGCTTTACGGCTCAAAAAATGACTCTATCGGAAAGACAAAAAATAGTCAAGGAAAAACGATGCTGCTTTGCATGTTTATCGCCATTTCACGCAGTTAAAAGATGCCGAGCAGTTTTAAAATGCCTGATATGTTCTAAAAAACATTTTCCTATAAAGTGTGATGTGCTTGATTCGCAAAAGATGTCTGTAGAGGGAAAAGAAGATAAACCCGCACTAGATGTTAATATGGCTAATTTTAATAAAAACAGCCCTAAGATATTTCTTCAAACTCTCAAAGCTAAAGTGGTATCGGATAATAAACAGAAAATTGTGAGGTTACTTTTTGATTCTGCATCACATAAATCTTACATTTTGAAAAGTGTAGCTGAAGAAATGAATTATACACCCGTTCGATGTGAAAAATTGGTACATTCTCTTTTTGGTGGCGTTATCACTAATGAATTTAAACATAATTGTTATAAAGTAAAATTGAGAAATTTGATTGGAAATTTCGGCTGTAATTTTGAAGTTCAGGATCAATCTATCATTTGTGACAATATTAGACCGGTTTTTAAAGGTCCCTGGATAAAAGAATTAGAGGAAAATCAGATTAATATAACTGATATTAGCGATACTTGTGAAGGCATTGATATTCTAATTGGAGCTGACGTTATGGGGAAAATGTTAACTGGCAAAAGAAAAGTCTTATCTTCAGGTCTTGTCGCTGTAGAAACTTTCTTAGGATAGACCTTAATGGGTAAGGTACCACAGGAAGAATCTTCGGAAGAAAACCTGGCTTTAACAGTGCTGTCCTTATTTGTAAATGAAGCTGAAATCACAAATTTATGGAAATTAGATTCAATCGGAATCAATGATCCTGTTGAGAAAAAATCTAAGAACGAGATTGATCTTCGGACCAAGGAGCATTTTCTAGAAACGGTAACAATTAATAAAGATGGTGGATATGAGGTTTGTTTACCATGGTCTGATGATGAGTCACCTTTGCTCGACAACTTGGATTTGGCGAGGAAAAGGCTCGACTACACTACCTCAAAACTTATAGCTATGAATATGTATGAGAAATATGAAAATATTCTTCTAAATTGGTTAGATGAAGACATAATAGAGGAAGTTCCTACCAACGAAATGAACTCTTATGGTAATTATTTACCTCACCGTGCAGTGATAAAACTAAGCAGCAGCACTACTCCAATTCGTCCGGTGTTTGACGCTTCAGCGAGATTAGCAAATTATCCATCTTTGAATCAGTGCTTGGAATGTGGTCCTAATCTCATTGAGCTTATTCCAAATATTCTTCTTCGATTCAGAGAGGGACAGCTTGGCGTTATAGCTGACATCAGGAAAGCTTTTCTGCAAATTAGTATTCGTAAAGAGGATAGAGACTTTCTTCGGTTTTTGTGGTGGGAAAATAGAGAAGAAAAGAAATTGAGAGTTTTTCGTCACACAAGAGTTGTTTTTGGGGTAAAATGTAGCCCTTTTCTTTTAGCTTCAGTAATTGAGTACCATATTCAAAAATGTGAAGGATTTGAAAAATCTTTGAAGAAAAGACTTTTGGAGAGTTTCTACATTGATAATGTCGTTACTAGTGTCGACAGTAAAGACCAATTAGATCGATTCATTGACAATTCTAAAACCTTGATGGCAAAAGGTGGTTTTGATCTTAGAGAATGGGAATGGTCTGGCGACTGTGAAACTAATTCAAAGGAAGAAACTCAGGTATTAGGTCTTATTTGGAATAAGAAATTAGACACTTTGAAAATTAACATGAAATGGCTGGATGGCATTAATGTGGAAAAAGTAACTAAAAAGAGTATGTTATCTACAGTACATAAAGTATTTGATCCTTTTGGATTCACTGCACCAGTGATGCTCTGTCCAAAAATAATGCTACAAAAGGCATGGACATTAGGTACAAGTTGGGATGAAGAAGTAACTGGTGAGCTTCGTAAAGAATTTCTACAGTGGTTTCAAGAACTTAAGCATTTGTCTGACATACAGATTCCTAGGTGTGTTCAAGCATCTTCAAAAGATATAAGCAACTGCACAATTCATACGTTTGTTGATGGAAGCAAAGATGCATATGCTGCTGTTACATTCCTTAGAATAGAAAATAATGGTCGAATCGAGCTATTTCTACTTGCAGCGAAATCTCGAGTGGCTCCTTTAAGAGGCACAACTATCCCAAGAATGGAACTTCTTGCGGCGGTGATTGGAGCGAGGCTAGCGAATTCAGTTGTTGAAGCTCTTGGTTGGAAAAATGTTACGATATATTACTGGAGTGATTCTACAACAGTGCTTGCATGGATATTGCGAGAAGAAAATTGGTCTGACTTCGTTAGGAACAGAGTCCAAGAGATAAGGAAGTTGAGTAATCCTACATCATGGAGACACATACCTGGTGATAAGAATCCGGCAGATTTACCTTCCAGGGGCTGCAAGGCAAAACATCTAGTCTCCCTAAGATGGTGGGAGGGTCCACAATGGATGAAAAATGCTTTTGAATTTCAAAACATTATGGGTTCCACCAACCATGATTGGAATGAAGAAGAGATTAGAAAGGAAAAGTCTAAGACGACTTTTATATTATCAAATAATGAAGCCTGTGGTGTTGCAAACTGGTACTACAGATATTTTTCGAACTATGATAGAATAGTTCGTCTTGTTGCATGGATCCTCCGCTTCATGAACAACTGCAAAAATATAACTGAGAAGAAGCATGGTGAATTAACCGCTACAGAATTTCAGGAAGCAGAAATGAAGGTTTTATTTATGATACAGAATGAGTCTTTTCTCCCAGAAGAAGAAAAGAGATTAAAAACCCTACAAGTATTTAAAGACGATCTTGGCATCATCCGTTTGAAAACTAAAATTATTTATCGCAAGGACAGTGAAGATTTTCTTAAACCTATTGTTCTTCCTCCGAAGCATGAAGTGATAAAGCGGTTAATCTATAATGCTCACGTTAAGAACTGTCATGCTGGAGTCCAGATACTATTGAATGCACTTAGAGAAAAGTACTGGATCCTAAATGGAAGAAAAGCGGTGAAACATGTGGTGGCCAATTGCATTACGTGTAAAAGATATAGCTCAAAGAACATAGAAGTTATAAGTCCCCCCCCCTTCCAGAAAATAGAGTAAAGGATGCTGCGGTGTTTCAGATAACTGGCGTTGATATGGCTGGACCTTTATTCCTTAAAGACAAGAAGAGCTGGGTTCTAATTTTTACTTGTGCAGTGTACAGAGCAGTTCATTTCGAGCTTGTTACTGCTGCATCGACTGATGTTTTTTTAATGGCCTTTAGGAGATTTGTTTCTCGCAGGGGAAGATGCACAACAATATACTGCGATAATGGCTCCAATTTTGTTGGAGCAGCCAACTATTTAAAACAACTGGATTGGAACCGTATCCAAAAATATGGAGCAATAAACTCTATTGACTGGAAGTTTAATCCTCCAACTGCTGCCTGGTGGGGCGGATGGTGGGAGAGATTAATTAGAATTTTAAAAGATCTTTTGAAGAAAGTGTTAGGACATGCACGTCTCAATTATGAGGAGATGATAACGGTTTTGGCAGACTGCGAGCGTGTAATCAACTCAAGACCTCTAACTTACATTTGCTAAGAGGAAGCTATAAAACCAATTTCTCCATCGATGTTCATACAAGATGTGCATGAATGCAATCTTCCTAATATAGATGCTGTAGAGCAAAATTCTGTGAGCAATAGATTCAAATACAGACAAGCAGTGCTTAAAGACTTAAGAAATCGTTTCAGATCTGAGTATTTGGGTGCTCTCATACAGCGGAGAAATAAAAAATCAAGAAAATGTACAGTTACTGTTGGTGACATTGTTATGGTGGGAGCAGATAATAAAAAGAGGCTTGTCTGGCCTTTAGGTCGTATCACAGAAATCATACTAGGTAAAGATGGAAATGTACGACTTGTTCGAGTGCAAACTTCACAGCAGAATTTCCTGCGACCAATTCAAAGAATATATCCATTAGAGTTAACATCCTCTGATGACTTCTCCACTTCGATGACACCAGATGATTTGAATAAGTCAAATGACATCACCAAAACTTCTGACAGTACTTCTGGCAACGAGATGAAATTTAGTAGAGCCGGAAGAAGAATTAAATTGCCAGAGAGACTGAACTTGTGATTTATTTTGTTTTTGATTGGACATTTTCACATTAATTTTCATTTTTATATTTAAATATTAATTGAAAATTTGTAAAACGTTGCCATTTATTGAATCTCTTAACTGTGTTTAACTAATAGTATTATATTTTGATTATTATTTATAATCAAAAGGTGGGAGGATGTTGAAAATGTATTAATATTTTATTTTATTTATTTGTTTATTTTAGAATGGCAACGTTATTTAAGAAAATATTTTTTTTGCTGTCTCATTTTGTAGATGGCAACTTGTAGATCAATCCCAAGATGGAATAAACAAAGTTTGAATTTTTTACCGGGGGGATATCGTTTTTCTATTTTAATATAAAAAGCGAAAGAAAACGGTGTTTTTCTTAGGCAGCTTTAACACCGGTGTTGTTTGAAATATTTAATAAAAATTATTATTACGTCGTAGTAAGTATTTATATTGCACTTGACGGTAAAATGGAGAGAAAAAAGAAAAATTACAGCTTTAATTTACCCCAAATTATCAGCAAATGATTTTAAAACAATATTATTTTTTAATTCTACTTTTAGACACATCATTTCTGGAGGCACTAATGGAAACTTGCCAGGTAGTTTTTTCGTCTTTGGGCTGGTCTAATACCTAGGCAATAAACGTGTTAATTGCATTCGTTTTGTAAATAGTAATGGGTCGTCCAGCGATATCAGATGGAAAAAAATGCGACGATCGAGCAAGAATCTGGCAATTTGAAATAAAAGCTGATTGTAGAACTACTAAGTTGGCTGCAAAATGTGAAAAATTTATTCAATATTTAGATATCGGAGATACAAGCAAAGGATGTTCTCACTGTGGAGCTTTCAGTTTTTAATAGGAAGTAGACCAATCAGAAATTGCATGTTCTTATCATGGAAATCTTTCGTTCAAGCTTCTAGCATTGAACGAATGGCAATGGAGTTTAAAAGCTTGCTAACTGGATCATCGGGATTGGAGAACGAAAGCGAATTAATAGGGAGCAACGCATATTAATAAATTATAAATATTTTTAAGCAATCAAATATCAGAAAGATATATAGAATGATTGCGTACTATGGGGCTTTGTTTTGGGAGAGATCAAAGAAAATGGCAATCACTGAATTATTTCAGGAGGCATCTTTGCTTCCCATCGAAGGAAATGCCACCATCATAACACACATGCATTACTGCGCCTTCCTGGAAAACGAGAATCTGTATGTTTATCTGACATACTCTTACAGACATATTTTAGTTGCCTCTGAAGAAATCAGAATAGCTTAATTAAATTAATGTTGATAAATATAACATTTCAACTTCAAACTTACTATGCACGTTTCCACATTACAGTAACTTCAGAATATCTGAAGACAACTGAATTATCTGGCAATAAGCCCAGTACAACACAGTTCGATTAATCATGGGTTTTTTCCCCGATCCACTGATATCAAAATTAGGCTTCACAGGGCATAGTCAGCCATCCATGTTTAATAAAAGCATTCTAGAATTCGTTTAGTAAAATAATTCAAGATTATATTATATATATTAGTTTAATTAGAAGAATGTACGCCTTACTATAATAAAACACATGCAAAAATTCCATTGAGGTATTTGAGAAAATTTTGGAGATATTTGCCATAAAAACTATTAACCTTCCTTCACTCGAGGAAGGATTTGTCTAAAACTGAAAATTATATTTTATGGTATTAGTCTTTTCCGAATTAAACAACGGCGAAGTGAAATTTAAACAAACAAGAAATTAAATAGAAACATTAAAAAATTTGCAAAACGCAATTGGGAGTGAGCGTGGGAATAAATTTTTTTATTTAGTCGAACCTTTTCTTATGTCGAGGAAGTCCATACTTTTATCTCAATAAATTCAGCATAGTCATTTTACTAAGTTCATATATTATATTCCTGGCTATACGAGACACTGTGATAAATTTAAAAACCCCAAAAAACTTTTAACGAGCATTATATATATTTACATAGATAATTATAATAATGTAATATTTACTATTTTTTTCCTCAGATTCACTGTAAAATAGGAATACGTCTATTGATTTTAAATACTGTATTGTCCTCAATAACATACAAATATACAGAATTTCGAAATCGAACACATGAAAAAGTGATCGAGACATCTATCCCAAAATTATATATTTACATACATAAAACAAAGTAAACTTAAATTAGAATGCAGAAAAAAAAACCCATTCTCTTCGCAGAACCCACCTGTCCCGCACACCAGGTCCTGCACCACTTTACCTCTTCATCCCATCCAACTTCAATCTCAATTCTTGATTGAGGAAAAGGGTCACTCTAGGGAGTGGCAGCTCACCCTCCGTTGCAAAAGATTTCTAATTATTCTCCTTTTCTCGTCCCTATTACCCATTCTTTTCATTCGGGAAAAGGTAATGTTTTGTTTATTAAGTGCGTCCCGAACAAACTTTGCTCCCCTAATTATTCTCCTCGGATGGACTGATTGAGCGGAGACTAATTTGAAACGTCCTTCCCGGGATTGTCATTAGGGTTGCCAACTCTTTTCGTCCTCCCACTCCGAAATTCGGTAATCAAAGTTTTCTATTATGTGCACACGATTTCTCCAGGGAGTGGTGGAATACTACCCAGTGCAGTTAAATCAAAACGGATGGTTACCTCTGTTTAGCCAGAGATAATGGTAATGGAAAAGGGATTGAATAAAATCTTGATTTAGCCTGTGATTCCAAAAGGAACCTATATGAATTTCGTTTCAGGTAAGTCCATTTGTCCTTAATTTCCTTAATTTTGACCTTCGAGATACCCTTAAATCATATCCATTTATTAGAATTTTAATTTTAGATTTTTTTCTAAAAAATTGGATATAAAATAAAATTAATAATCCAGATTAAGACACTTCCTCTGTGGTATTGTTAAGCAACACATACTTTTAAAGATTTTCATTTTTACAGAAAATTATTTCTCAGTAAGTAATCAACCAGCTCAAATAGTGTAGCATAAGAATAAACTAATCTAATCACATCTATTTATTTACAATTAATAAATCACAAGTGTTTTTTTTTTCTTTTTTATGTATGATCAAGATACATAAAATAACTTTTTGTCGAATTAGAAAACCCTATTATTTAATCTAAAAAATGATTGCACCCGATAATACATAATGTTACGAAACACATGTCTAATGACTGAGGAAACCCAAGAGTTCGTTAGAGTTGTTAGCAAAAAAAAAAAAAAAAGTAAATTAACCAATTTAGAAATATTTAAAATTCCAGATATTATTGAAATAGTAAGAATATAAAGAACTAATTGGATGATAGTGGCACGCCAAAAGAGTTTTAGCTAAATGAACATCCAAACAAAGAATGATTCAAGTTCAGATGGATTAATTTTTGGAGATAATGCATAAATGTGTATAATATATGACTGAAACATGTATAATGATTAAGTAAATCTAAGAGCTTGTTGGAGTTGTTAGAAAAATAAATATATAAATATTAGAATTACATTTTTTAACAGAAATGATTGAAAATATATGAAGAACAACCTATTCAGTAATGTATAAAATTCCAGATATCATTGAAATAGTAGCAATGTAGAGATCTAATTGGATGATAGTGGCACACCAAAAGAGTTTTGGCTAAACGAACCGATATCCAAACAAAGAATGGTCCAGGATTAGATGGATTGATTTCTTGAGAAAATGCTTGAAAATCTTTTAAAGGTTATGAATTGAAAGATGGCGAAAACATAACCGCACTGGGAGGAATCAAGAGGGAGATTAAGACATATCCAAGATTTCATGCGAATGAGGAAGATGAAGATAAGAAATTTTAGAAAGAAATTAAAATATGTTGAAGTAACATTATTATAACGATGCCCACATCAAACAAATTTAGGTATTAAAGTCTGCTTTACCAGTTTTATAAAGAGGTATATTTGCACTATAAAGTTTGGATTCTACAGAAGAAAGAAATGAAATCAATTTAATGCCTTTTAGAATCATGGCATATTAATTTTAAATTGTTTGTCAGATAACAATATTTATTCAGTGTCCCACATTGCAATATTTAAATTTGCATTAATTGCTCTATTTTGAAAGAAATATATGGGAAAATGAATTGGATGAATCTCCACGCTTCAGATCCCCCCTCCCCCTAACACGGTATTTTGAAAAATACATTTTTGACATTATATCTGTCTGTCTATGAACTCGATAATATAAAAATACTTTGAAATAGACGTATTAAATATGCTATACGATCTTTGAACTAAAGTAGTTGATTTCTATCAAATGTTGAGTGAACTCCATTCATAAGAAGTCTGTCTACCCTGCTGCCGAACTTTAGTTCATACGATAATTACACAATAAAAAGAGGTAAATGAATGAAATTTTGCACATATATTTAATATCTAAATTATAGATACTTAATAAATCTAGTAAAAAATCCAGCAAGGATTTAACTGTCTTAATCCTACAGAAGCATGTAAATTAAATTCAAATTTCCTACGCTTAAAATACATGAAATTTAGTGTATTATTTTGTGACTACAATTATGTGTCCCTGTTCTTCGGCTAGATAAAATGTATCTAAAAAACAAATTCGAATTTTCGGTATTATTAACGCAATTTAAGGTTTAATCGCAAAGAAAATGCGAAGGATGGCACGACATTTGGCATTACAAATGAATCTCTCATTTTGTAAAAAATGAGAGATTTACACCAAGGCGAATATTTTGTCACTATCATGCAAGACATTCGTGGCCTTTTACAAGATACACAAATTTATGAGGCTGTAAAGGAACGTATTAGAGAGATGTGAGAAAGTTTTGGGACCACACTTATTCCCACAGATTTACAGCAGTAAACATCTTATAACGCAGACACATGTTACAAAACTGATGAAACGTCTTGAATCATTTTAAATAAATTATGCTTTGAATAAGACCTATCGATAACACAGTAAATAAAATTCTGAATTTTAATTACTTCTTGCAACTAATAAATCATCGGAATACGGCATTCTAAAATCATTTTAAAATGGATTATTTGTAATAATAATTATCTCACTGAAGAATCTTTGGGAGCTGAATTGTACTACAATAAAAACCATTTGATCAATCAGTGCTTTAAATGATTTTAATCTGTACTACGTCTGAAGAGTTTGAGTTTACAGATTGATTCAAAAAGCAATGATTCTCCAAATATGCGAAATATGTATGTAAAAAATGATTTGAAAAAATTGTCATGGAGTTCTTTAATGATCTTTATTCTTCCTCCTTAGAAAGAAATATTCTTCCTAATTCCAAGGAAATAAGACTTTTTTTGTCCAAGCTATGGCGTATTCAGAATAGAAATCTGAACTTATTGATTCTACCAAATAGAAAAACAGAAATCAGGAAAAAAAGACTAAGAGGAAGTAATCTGAACTTACATAGCTTCAGAAAAGAATTTGTTGAAGCTTTGGTTTCAATGCCAAAACTAATACTCATGCAACTAGGAAGTTATAATGAGACCGAAGTTCAAATGATCAGGAAATTACAGAGAAGAACAAAAATAGTTAGAATAATGAAAATAATATTATCAAGAATAATTAGAAATTATTGGATATTATATAACTGTTATAAAATTTCTATGATCCAATATTTATTCATTTTCTAATTTGAATAGACGAATAGAAACACAGTATGAATAAACATAGCTTATATAACTTCAGAAATGAAATTTAATATTACTAACCGAAACTGGTTTTGCGTTAGTACACCACCAGCACACGTGTGAGAAGTTGCTCACTTCTCCTGACTGTACAGAAATTATTGTCCAGTCTGTTTAATGGACATCTTGGCCATTGGTATAATGAAGGGTATTTTCATTGGTCACATGACCTATATTATAATCTACGGTGGTCCATTCATTTATATTTATATATATATATATCGATAATCACCGGTCATGGTACAGCCCCTTCCGTAGGAGGTATATCTCATCATTGGCAGATGCTAGCTGAACAGCATTTCTGCCCCCACCAGAGTGGTAAGAACCAACCTTAATACCGGAAACTTCTCTTTCCCATATCTCAAATGCCCCGGGTGCTACAGATGAATATACAGATACAGATGAATATCCACACAAGTTATATAAGGTAGGATTATCTTTCAATATAATACTATATTAAAATAAGGAAGCATAATTTTCTCTTTACTTTGGATATATTCATCAAAATAATAAAAAACATTCAAGGCTATATTTGGACCAAATAAGCTGTCAAGAACTCATAATGTTTCATGATACTTATTAACTGGGGACATAGAACTGTTAAAAAGTTTTAACATCACCGTTTTCTTTAGTTAGCACAAAAATGTGAACTTTTGTAAAAAATACTTTTGGTAAATTTTAATAAAAAGAATTCCGTGTTTAACTTTCCCTATAGTAATATCACTTTTATTAAAAAGCTACTTCTTTAAGGTGCTACCGTATACCAAGTTTCTTACCCATGTCTACTCATGCCTAACTGACAAGACAACGCTTGATGGTAACTCATCAACATTCTGCAAAAGATTTTGCGCCATTCAAACAATTTACTCCCTGCCAAAGTATTCACTCCCTGCTGCACATGATGAATCCTGCAGTAAATCTCCCCTCCCACCTCGCAGCACTGTGTATCATTTATCAGGCGAGACTCCCGTTCGCAGATAACGAGTTGACTGATGATATTTGAGTGACGTCTTTCCATCCTCGGTGGGTCGCTGGTGATATGAGAAGCGAAATCTGATTGGACGGATCGTGGGCGGGAGATTAATGGTCGTCCCTCTATGTCGTGTTAACGTCACTACTTTATTGGATGCGCGTCACTCGCAAAAGCCGATGCCATTACTTACAAAGTCAATTTACGTAATTTGTTTGGGGGATGCCCGACTCTTCGTAAAAAGCCGTGACAAGGTGTTTGTGAATGCTAAATTGGTTTCTGGAGAGTCTATGAATGGACGGAAAGTGCCTGCTTTTCGGAATCTTTCGGTGATATGAAAAGACATTATTTATAATGTGATGCTTTATTAAGAGGATGATGTGGAAATGAATTGTGTCCGTCAAAACAACAACATCCCTTGATCATTATTAATCATTCGAGGGAAATCAGAAACGCGCAAAGATATATGTCTAGTTATTTGACGCCATTTAAGACATATCGTCGACTTTAATAAGAATATACTGATTTCAAAAGGAGCGTTTTAAATTTTAACTAATACTACAATCGAGATATTCTCTTAAAACCATGCCATTTGTCGAAAATCAGTGGAATACTTTTTCGATTTCAAAACCCTTAAATTATAATTCGCCATTCATTTTGACCACTTGTAGATCTTTTACATAATCTGTACCCCTTTGACAAAAAAATACTTGTCACAAGAAAAACATATTAGTATTATTTCATGTCACAAAATGCATATCCATAAATTCACTGGACTGAAAATTAACCCCCATTTATATAAATATAGACCACCACCATTAACTATATAACCACCATATAGATATGTATTGTACAGTATTATATGATATTAAGCAATATTCTCTATGTTATATAATAATGTTGAGTAGTAAATAATGTAATTTAAAGTCACACAATATTGCACAATATTAACAACATGCTGTGCTACCTAGGATAGTTTTACTGCTACGACTAACACCTGATCTATCCCATCTGTTTAATTAGATGACTCCTTCTTTGCTATCTCTTAATACAGTAGAGAATGGGTCATCGAATTACATAGATGTTTGGATACAATTACAGAGTATATGTGAACCATACGCCGGTAGCACAGCCTGTAGCACAATATTGTATAATATTGGGAAATATTATTATACGATATTAAATAATATTCCACAATATTAAACAATATTGCAAATATTGATTAATGATCATATAATATTGTACAATATTTGTGTGCTACTAAGACAGGTGAATCACCCTGTAGTCAATGTTCTGCCGCGTCACCTAATCAAAGACCACTGCCTTAATACTTAGTGAAAATTTCGTTCAAGAAAGCGATCTGTAGATTCTAGGGATTAAAAAGAATTCTTGATCTGTTAACATCCATTGAGTATCCACGAGAGACATAAATAGGGGAGTTTCTTTATAGGAATTTAATACTTTGAAGGACAAATACCGCTCTTGAACAAATGGAATTTAAAACTTTTGTTACAGGTTGGTTATGAGCACAAGAAGCCCACATCATGGAAGATTACCTTCATCGACTTGCCATTCAACTCATGAAGTGGTTACATAAACCTTTGAATGAAATTGAACATATTTTGAGTGGTCTAAGATATCTTAATTCGTTTAATTTTCATCTCCAAAACTAATTGCATGAATTTTACAATTTAAGAAGATCAATGATTCTCACTCCGTTTTGTCTGAATCTCCATTCATCTATATTGGAAAGAAGGCTTGCACAGAATTATAATTACCTTCTATTGTTTTTATACAGATTATAATAAATAAAATCACTTAGCATTAGGAAAACTTACATTATTACTCAGGTTGAGCATGAAGAATGTAGACGATGCACAATCTATATCATGTACATGTATGCTATAGAAGATTACATCGTATATACAAGATATGATCTTTAAATTTTACGATTTCATGCACACATTTGCCTCAACTTGCGACTATAAGCAATTAAATTTTAATTTTCAAAATATAATTTGCAGATGAATTTTTGCTTATAGCACACAAAATAAAGCATATATTAGGAATTTTCTGTATTATGCTCAAACCTCCTACGTACGTAAAAGTAGTTATCAGTGAAGGATATAAATTTGATTTATCACATTAGAGTCATAATGAAAGATAGTATAAATTGAAAAAAATAATTTATAAAAACAAAGAATTATAATTTTTAAAATAAAAATATATTAATTTGTTATGTTATTTACAATCTTACAATGTTTTGAATATTTTCTCCAAGTGTCATATAAGAAATATATAAAAAAAGTTTTTTATATTAGAGCCATTTTTTTTACTCCTATTAATGAACCTTAGATCATTAGACACAAATTAAAAAATAGAAATCTAACATATGGATTAAGAAATTTGAAATTATTAATTTAATTGTCGTTTTGAAATCTAATTCCATATATTATTTAAAAATTGTTAAGAAATTTGTAATTTTTAATGCCTGTAACCAAGGAACTGCATCACATATATTTGTTATCATATTTTAATTTACTTTCAAAATTCGATTAGGAGTTTCTTGTTCCTAGCTGACCAAGGCTCAGTTTTCAATCCAACTCATGTTCATATCAAAAAAGCTTCGGAATTTTGTATAACTAATTTTAAAAAAAATTACTTGTTTACTGTTTGTTGTTTTTATTCTAAAATTTCTGGAAAAGAATTAAAATTATTATTGCTTATATTAAATCCATAGTTTTTTTTTTTATTGAAACCTTTAAAAAACATTAAATTTATATTTAAATGTTTTCGCTCATCCCCGAAATTTGTTTATGCTCACAATCTGTTATAAATCATTTAATGAAATATAGTCCCTTAGAATTTTTTTGATTTCAATCCAATGTCTAATGAAAAAAAAAAAGAAATCCCAAATAAAAAGGGTTTTATTTCGTTATTACTTGTATTCTTATTGCATACTGAATAAATTTCTGTATTCTAAATGAATATTTTTCAAATGTGTCATTCAAAGAAAATAATTTCTAAAATCATCTATCATGAACTATAATTTTCTTTTGACATTAAAAATGATCCCACGAGAGCAGCAGAAGCACATTATTTGCAGAAAAGTTAAACAGACTCTGAATATGATAATATTGATTGTTTGGATAATATATTGAAACGAGGCATTCTAAGACTTCAGGATGGACCTTGGACTTACAAGAACCAAATTTTCCACGCATTTACTTCTTGTGTAGTATGTATTCGTTGGCAAAGAGCCTAGAAAGTTTTGATTAGATTTTTCATTGAAAAATAATTGAGGCATAAAAGTCTTTTTTTATATACTTATTAAATGTATTTTCTACAAAAGCCATTCTTATATAAATTTAATTTTTTTAGAGTACTTTTTCATAGATAGTTGTTTCAGTATATTTTCCCACTACTTTAAATAAGTTTAAAGCAATATTTTTTCAGTAAAGTTTGAAAATTAGAGATATTAATAAAGTTTTGGCCATATCTTACTATTTCTCTCTCTCTCGATTTAAAAAAAAATACTTTCAAATTTTTTTATTTCTCTATCATTTATATTATTTATTATTTATACACAAGTGTCTCTACCGGCAATTTGATTAAATGGTATTTATTAATAATAACCAATAATTATTAACAATATTTATTAATTGCGATAAATCTATTAATCACTTTGACTGTTTTATTATTAATAGTAATCGATTAATCACATTACTCGAAATATAATACATTACCCCACTTTTTCACTTTTGAAAGGGGAAAGCTTCGTAAATTGCAGAGAAATACTGACAAAAATAAAAATGTTTAGAATAAAATGTTAAATACTTCGCAAATGTATAAAATTAATATTAAAAATTATTTCACTCTTATTTCTTGTATTTTTATAAATAATTTTTTATTGTAAGTAATTATTGGGCATAATAATATTTCTGATGCCATTCAATGTCCTTAAATTTACCAATCCTTTCGCTGAAAAAAAATGGCATTTTTAAGTATTAGATAATGTATTCATTTATGTGGTCAACTTTCATAAAATGGATGTGAAATTTTCTAAGGTGTAATGAATGAACTTTTTCCTGTATGAGATTATTTAAATTTTAATTACCAACATTATAATATTCACAAATATTTATTTCAGAAGAAAAACGCAATTTTTGATTCTTACTGAAGTAGATAACAAGAATGAATTGGAGTTCTTTGAGCATGTCATATTCCATTTGTCTTTCACGATCGTGAATATTATAGGAATAATTGTAACCTCCCATCTATAAAAGACTCATCATAAGGTTCGTTGCATGACTTGATATTAACGACGAAAATAAAAATATTTTATAAAAATAAAATTGAGAAAATATCTGCATATTGCATATATAAGAGAGTAAAAACTGTTATAAATAAAAAGAAAAGGTTTAAGATAGGAAAGCAGAAGTTGTATAATTGCGTATATATATTCTCTTTCTATTTAAATGCTTTATGTTTGATATTTATTTATGCAATTACGTTAATACTGTTTTTTATTCAGTCAAATCTAGCTTAACTAGCACTTTGCATAACGAATGATTCCCACAGCGAGCAAAAGCAAAACGTAAAAAAAGCACCTCGGTTAAAGAGCGATGTTTCGCAGAACGAGTTAAATTTTTTTTCTTTAACCTGTTCCGAGTTTGAAAAAGTACAGCGAGGAGATAACGTGACTTCACATGCTGACTTGTTTTTGTATTAATATACGTTGGGCGTTTGTTTAAAGATAATTCCTAATATCTACATGGGAGCTTTTTCTGATAACGTTGTTGTACTGAATAATAGAAGTTTGAATAAGTGCTTGTGAAGCCTTTATCGGCGATTGTGTCACCCTCCCATGAATATTATGGGATTAGAGGTGGAAAGTAACGGAAACACTGATCTGGCGGAAAAATATAGCTAAAACTAGTGAAGAACTTGTGGAGATGCATTCCGTGTCACAGCAAAAAGTTACGGAAGAGATTTGGTCCAGGAGAGGACGAAATAGTAGATATAATACAGCAACAACATTTCAGATAAATAAAGGAAGTGATGAAATTGTGTAAAGTTATTGCCTCGTATGTTGGAAAGTTTCATTTTGATAAAGCAGTAGCTTTATGCACTACAAATTAATTTATTGATAAGGCTGTTATGTACTAGTCAGAAAAACAAGTATTATAACTAATAAATTACATTATTATAAATTTGAGGGTTTTTTTCCGGAATGGAACACATTGTCCAATGTTACATGGATTTCTATAGGAAAAAAAAAGGTTTTTCGCTTAAACGAGAGTTTCGAATTACTTGTAAGATTTGGAAATAAATTATCCGAGTTAAGCGAGATTCAACTGTAATTGTATTTAAGGTATTTTTTATTAATAGACTTTAGTGCGATGTTTTATAATTTTTAAAATTTATTTTGTGTACATCTTTTAATTGTATTGCAATATTATTATTATAGTGGTTATTTCGTTTCATTTTTCTAATGATTTTTAGTAATTCTTTAAAAGCAACTCTTTATTATGCGAATTAAAATGTCTAATATATTTACTTACGCGTGAGTAATCGTTAAATTGTATACGCTTCATATATATTGTATTACGCTTTAGACCAAAGTCGATATTAACGAAAACAATCTTTTAAGAGTTGGTTTAAGTTCATTAAATAGGTTAATTAGTGAAAATTTATTTATTGATGTTACTTTATCTCCAAGTAAGTTTACAAGATTAGTATTAATATATACACAAAATACATAATTACATACATAAAAAGAAAAAAAAATGTACGATACCAGTATATTGATTGCTTTTTCGGCCCTCACTGAAACTTCACAATTCTAGTAGACTTTACTTCGGCTGCCTGGGAAAGAGTCAATTATTATTTATGGTACATAAGCGACGCGCAATACAAGAACATTAAGTACGTGTGCACCATGAATAACATATATTGTTGAATATACCGAGTAATTTATTAAGTGTCAGGTAGAATTATGCAAAGTGAAACTGGAGAAAGATGAAACCTTCAATTCACTCGAAGCGAGCAGTAAATCTTCAGATGGCCGAACTGCTATCACCTTGACAGCAGCTCCTTACGAACGGCCGAAGAATTTACACATTACATTATAATTTCTATACATGATGAATTTACATACATTTGAATTACATGATTTAGCGCACATCAGAAATTAAACGTAGATAATACAAGCAACTAAAACCTTTGCTCCGACTCGAACCATCGACCTCACGATCTGCAGCCAAAAACGTATCCATAGATGCACGCTCACAGTTCATCAAAATGTAACAATATCAATCATGGCAAGTATTATTGATATCGTAACACTAGTCCTTATTTCAATATGTGCATTATTATATTTGGCTTTGAAGAGAAAATGACAATTACTTATGCAGGGTGTTTTAAAAAAACCTGAACACTTATATAATTTCTTAAGTATTGCGACTTAATGTATACTTCAAAGTTTGATCAAATAAGACGTGTAATTATATTCATACACTTAGGGATCTATGAAGCGTCAAAAATTAAATTTTTATATAGCTTCCATAGTTTAAAATTGTCAATTAATATATTTTCCCTAAATTTACCTCCTATACAGAAGTTCCACTCTCCTATTTGTAACAGCCTATATGATTTTTTTTTTAATTTGAAGTAAATTTTATTCACAGAAATAAAATTTAATTTTGTTAATGTAACTTTCATACTTCTTTTAATTAGATTTATAATATAAAAAATACATAACTGTGCTGTACAAAAGAACTTTAACACGAATGATAAAAAAACATCACATTTAATAGAAGTTTATACATTAGAGCCTCACAAAATAAAGATAACTTTCAATTAAATATGCAAATTATTTTATAATGAAATAGTCACTTATTAATTTTGAATGCAAAAACCTAAAAACACAAATAAATAAACATTAGAAATGAATCAAGGATTTTATGTTCCACACGCAAAAACAATAAAGAGGGCAATTCTTTTGAATGGAGCACCAATAGTTATATATTATTAAAATATTAAATTGGTTTTGCAGACACATACAATTAATATAATTGGAACTGGGTATACATTTTGTCGTTTTTCCAACCATTCCTTTAATTAGTGAATGCTAGGAACAGTCTTAAAAATGGATAACAATATGATCAGTACTTTTATTTCAAGTGTTTCATCTCTATAATAAATTACTGTATTCTCATTTTTATAATAAACAGATTTAATTTATAGACAAAACAGTGAAATAAGAAAAAAGAAATTGTTTACTTAAATTATTTAAATTGCATATATATTTCTTGTTCATCTTATATAAACAAAAACAATAAATTGTTTGCAAAGAAATATCTATTTTATTTGGAAAAACTAATAAATTATGAGAAATTAGGTAATTAATAGCTTTTAACATTTTTTTACTTGCACGCGCTACAAATGTGTTGTTTATTATGTGCATTTTCTTAAATATCTATTATTTTCTAGTTTCTTAGACTTGTTTTGTTTGCACATAAAATTGTTTTTTTGTCTTTTCTAAAAATATTATTATTTTTTTTATAATTATAATATTTTGTGTTTTTAAATATTGTTTTGAATTAATAAATATATCTTTTCTTTAAATCGTCATTTTTGGGACATAATTGTATGATTTCTAACTCTAATTAGTAGTAAGCGGGGGTATATATGCGGCAAAGTTCAAATGTTCCCCTTCTGCTGCTTTTTTCCTTCATCCCTCTAAGTTGAATTGTTCCTCTCCTGATGATCCACATTGTTTTGCAATCTCATATAAGAGGGGAGACAGAAAAAGGGGACGCAGCAGGAGCGAACAACTCAACTCTGTAACCGCGTATATACCTCGGCCTACTTTAATTCTTTTTGGACGTTTCATAGAAGAAAATATTGACATATCAGTGCAATGTTTCGTCTCCTGACGATAATTTTTTTCGGTTTTCTTAACAAAATTTCTGTAATAATTTATTACTTATTTATTGGTACATATATTGCTATTAATCTGTAATAGAGCGTTAATACATAATTATTTTAATAGTTAGGAACAATATTTATAGGTACCCCCAGTCCCCCAGTAGTGATATATGCAGTATCACTCCACATACCTTGATGACCTATGACGGGAGCGATAAAACCTGAGGTGTATAGATGGCAGTAATATTTCTTTCTTCAGAATGTTGATTCTTATTGAATTCCCTCTCAGCGTTCTTGCTATTATAATAAAATTGCATTATATACGAGGAATATTGAACAATACTGGGATTTCTGAGGAATTCTGAATACGGCATAAACAATATTGTTCAAAATGTAGCACTCTTCTAAAGTCATTGAATTTTTAAAAGCATTGATACAGAAGAATTCTGGCACAAAAATATTAGTTATTGCTTAAAAATTCATTTCACTGAGATTTTATTCCATAATATTAACTTAGAATAATATTTTACTATAAGACTTATCTTGTATAATATTGTGAAAACAATATTTAAAATTCGACATTAAAAAACGATGAATAATGTTTTGCAAACTAAATAGTAAACTTCATATTAGTCAGAGGGCGTGGTAATCTACTGGTGAGACTAGGGCTTCAAGGCCGGAAGGTTCCAAATTCAAGATCCGATTGCACTAAAATATGTATATGCTGAAAAATTGTATAAAATCGTATATGGTTAACTGGTGCACGTTAACTCTGATGTCGTAAGCCAAACGTCCTCTCATTGGTGTGGAGAGGAAATTTTGAGAAGGCCTGTCAGATCAGTTGTCGTCCTCATTATCTGGTTGAGATTCAAAATTATGGGGTCCGTTCCAAAAATGCCCTCGTGTTGCATTCCAAACCGGACGTCAATATAACTAAACTAAACTGATTTTTAATCGACGTTGTTTTATGCATATGTTTTCGGACTTAGGTGTGCATTCAAGAGGGAGATCTCAAAAAGGAACAAAAATCATTTTTACATCATTTTAAAATACAAAAAGAAAGAAAAAAGAAGATTTTCATGCGCACCAATTTTATTCCTGGGTAATTCTTTTTTATTATTCATAATTTTCCAGAATAATTTTTATTATTTAGAAATATTTTTTTAGTTATATAAAAATCAAAATAATTTTAATGCTTCATAAAATCCTTGAGAATCCTGCTTTTTCTAATTTCAAAATTATTATATTTTTGAAACATAATTATAAGCCAAAATTTTATGAGATCCTTTATTTCACTTTTACGAACAAGATAATTTTTTTAATTAAATTATTTCTATAAATTGGATGAAATAAAAAAAATTAAGGACAAAATGCAATGCCTGCTTGTATTTTAAACTAAAATTAAGCTTTGAAGAAACTAATTTATCTGTATTAATTATATGAAAGAACTTTCTAATTGGATGGAAGGTAAATGCCAGAATTGAAAAATTTTATTGCAAAGAAAGTATTATTTTGCTAAATAAGGCGATACATTTCTGATATAATAATGAAAGTCTAGGCGATAAAATTATCGAGTGTATGGAGTCATGAATAATATATTAAAGGAACTTGCTTATTTGTTTCATGTTGCAATGGAAGTTAATTAATTGTGAACTTACTTTAAAGAATTATCTATTCATTTTACTAAGATTAAATTAGCATCTATTTTCAATAATTTATACTTTGGAGCAAATGTAAATAGTTAAAAGTTTATTTTTATCCCAGAAAAGCAGATATTTATTAAAAAAATTTCTTAAATTATATTGAGTTGAGCTCGAAATACTGTAATATTTCTTCAAATTATGTTGACGTTTCTAAGAATTATATTATATAAGATATATATCATGAAATCAGTATTCCAATGTGTAACAATAAACTATGTTATTAATTATTAGTTACAAATTAAATTTTTAAGATTAAATTATTACTTTATGAAAATATTTTCATAGTATTTCTTAGATACATATGATATGAAAATTTTAATTCAAGATTTGGAAAGCAGATATTTTCGCAATTTGATATTATCTCAAAATATTGTCTACTTTAATTTTAAGAAAACTTATTTGTACAAAAATAAAATTCAGTTAGAAGATTGAAGTAGTCGAAGCTTATTAAATTTAAGTTTCTTTATTGTAAAGGAAGTAAATAAAATGCAACATAATAATGTCATGAATATAATTCATTATTCCTACAGTTTTGATAAAGATTAATTTACACACCAAACGTTGTTCGGGTTCCTTATTTTATAGAGATTCATTTTCATAACCTCTTGTCTTTGCTTATCTTCCCTTTTTAATTTCTCGTATCTCAAGTATATAAAAAGAAAATATAACGAATGTTAAGAAATTCGATCACGATATTTTAACGAACCCTAATCTTCTGACCTCGCCGAGTCCAAAAAGAGCCTTTTATTAATTTTTCTCTGTCTATCTGTGAACAGGATAACTTTAAAAGATTTGAGTTAGATGGATGGAATTTGGAAAATGTTTTCTACTCTAAATTTTAAATTTCTATCGTGCTTTGAAAGAAATCTATTCAGAAAGTGGCTAAATTTTGTTATATTTCGTCCAGTACATAATCCGCTACAAGGCTCCAAATACCTCCTGTTATTTCATGATCACCCTGTATATAATATTTAGCATGTGAGTGTTTTACTACAGTGGTAGCTTTGTGTCAAATTTTGAAATGTAGAGAGTCAAATCTGTCTGAAAAAAACTTCCAAGATACACATTTAGTTTTCTTATACTTCTGTATTAACCGCATTACAGTGATTAATTGGTAAAAATATCGCCAAAGAATATCGCCCTAGTAGGATTTAATATAACTAATGTTCGTAAATGCAGTTAACAATGCATAAATATATTTATTCGGAAGTATCCGAAGAAGTTGGTGGATATCCACTTTGCAAGTTTTAATAGATATCGAGTTTAAATCTCTTCAAGAAACAAATTCCCTTTGTATTTCTTCTCACAGATTGAATCGCTTTGAATGATTGCACGAATAGTTAGAAACAAGAACTGTTTTTTAGTCTTAACTTGGCGCTGTGGTGCTATTTGATTGCCTAACATTTCTTAACTATAGCCTCTGATAAAACAACTGCCCCTCACCCATACTGCTACGAGTACCCTCCAAGAAAAGAGCTTATGATAGCCTGACAAATTCTTGAATATATTTTAGTTTTTTTTATTGCTAAAAGTTGCTGCAGTGTCAGAATGGCATCACAACACCATTAGCATTGAGCCTTTTACACACTCTCACCAAAATCAAGCAATTCTAACATCCACATACATTTGTATGTTTGTGAAATTACAGATCCTCAAATAGCCATTTATTTGATGGATTTGATGTAAAACTTTGATAAGAATAGCACTTTAGATGTTCAAACGAAATGTTTTTGTCTTGCCTATTTGGGCTGTGTAGTTATCGACTTCAGCTTCTACTCCGATAACTAAAAATATTTCCTCTGAATACATTTCATTAATAATTTGATGGCAATGTAAAAATTTAATTTTAAACTCATTTACCAAATCTTATCCTTTTGATTCGAGGTTTCTTTGAGTTATCGTGTCCAGACATAGACTGAGCGATAGTCAGAGATAATTCCAAACATATTGTTACGAATCCTTGATGCGGCTTCCCAGCATGGTCGGTTCCATGGGGGGGGGGGTCTCAGAGCTTGGCGGCAAACTTGGCGACTTGGTGACGAGTTTGGCGACTTTGGCGCCAAGGTGGATTGTGCCCGGGGCATCGAGGGTTTGCCCGGTCCGTCCGGTGGGAGCGGGGGTGCGCTTCGGGCGTTCCTGGTTGGTTGGGAGGCTTCTGGCTCCGCCTCCTGGGACCTATAGGGGGAAGCGCCCGCGGCAGCCTGACAGTGATGAGTCGAGTGGTGAACCAGTGGTGAATTGAGTCGTCGGAAGCGACGGAGAAGAGTGGTCGTGGACCAGTGGAGTCGTCGTAATTGTGAACCGACGGTGAATAGAGTCGTGGACCAGTGGAGTCGAAGAGTAGTCGGAAGCGACGGTGAAGAACTCGTCTTCCAGGGACTAGCGGAACAGTGACGGAGTAGAGCTGCTGTGTATACCGTTGTATGCTGCTGTGTATATTGTTGTATGCTGCACGTCTCGGCTGAAGATAATCGTCTTCTGTGCTGTATATATTTGTCATCTTTGTGCTGTCCTGTGTGTCTTCATGTAAATAAACGTCGTTGTTTTATTTTCTACTGCCGCCTAGTGATTGAGTGTTCTCCACACCATATAACCCCCACTATCCAAACGAACCCGAAAATTTCGTAACATTTGGTGTCAGGAGTGGAGTAGTGGTCAACAGTGTATGGTGAAAACGAGATCCGAAGGAAAAATGGCTGATAACGGTAATGGTCAGTTATTGGCTCTGTTGGCTGAGATGAAGGAAGAGATGTGTTCCGGTCAAGAAAGAATGGAGGAGATGAAAGCCGGATTGGAGAAAGAGATGCGTTCCGGTCAAGAAAGAATGGAGGAGATGAAAGCCGGATTGGAGAAAGAGATGAGTTCCTGTCAAGAAGGAATAGAGGAGATAAAGAATGGACAAGAGAAACTTTTGCAAGAAATGAAAGCCTTTACGGAAAGAGTGAAAGCCTTTACGGAAAGAGTGAAAGCCTTTACGGAAGAAATGGGAGGAAGCAACAAGAGCCAAGTGGAAAAAGAAAAGACTGAGGATCGAATGGAGACGCCGAAAGGGAGCTTAACCATCCGGAGGATGAGGCGAGGTTTAATGAGGAGAGGAGCGAACAAGGAGAATGTCATATAGTTGCGAAGCTGAACCAATCTTCTCCGAGTGAGTCCCCTGGGATGGAACCGAAAGTGCAGGCGCTTGGGGATGGAGAAGATGGTCTTTCTTCGGACGGGTATGTTGGTGGCGACCCGTGCTCGATGCCTATGGATTCAAGAGTTAATGCGACCCTGTTTGGATTGGATTCGTCCCAAAGATTAAAGGAACTGCCTCTCTGCAAGCCTCTTGGTATCTCCTGACATAGTGACTTGGTATCTCCTGGCGGAAGAAGACTACGGGGCTGTAATCGCTGATCCTTGTTGTCACGGCCTCGATTTCCTCCAAGAATTCGGCTTTGCTGTGGATTCTCCAAGGAGTGTCATGCAAGTAGGTGCCGATGAATTTCCTGTACATCCGGCCAAGTTACGTCGTCGCAGAGGAATCTTTCCTGCAAAAGTGGATGCGCTCTTCGGAAGATCCAGTGTGGAGAGCTGCGTACAATTCTCAAGTGTCGAGAATGAGCCGGGAATAGGCCCAGTTATTTCCGTGAAAGCTTTGGCGACGAAGGTGAATACCTGGTTTTCGAGTGGATTTCAGAAGGCACCGTTGGATCATCCTGATATACGAGTGGTTTGATGGAAGAAGTATAAAGTGACGAAGAGGTCCGTGTCAAAAGCATCGAGAAGGTTCGGATGGATCGTTAGTTGCCGACAAATTAGAGAATAATGTCATATTCAAAAGTGTGGAAGTCTCCAAACGCATCAACATCATCACATCATTCGGAAGCCTACACCAGCTGTTGGATTGAAGTGGGACTGCCTGGGACGTGCAGTCCTTAGGAGGGGGACAATGTTACGAATCCTTGATGCGGCTTCCCAGCATGGTCCGTTCCGTGGGGGGTCTCAGAGCTTGGGGACGAGTTTGGCGACTTTGGCGCGAAGGTGGATTGTGATCGGGGCATCGAGGGTTTTCCTGGTCCGTCCGCTGGGGGCGGGGGTGCTCCTCTGGCGTTCCTGGTTGGTTGGGAGGCTTCTGGCCCCGCCTCCTCGGACCTATAGGGGGAAGCGCCCGCGGCAGCCGGGCAGTGGTGAGTCGAGTGGTGAACCAGTGGTGAATTGAGTCGTCGGAAGCGACGGAGAAGAGTGGTCGTGGACCAGTGGAGTCGTCATAATTGTGAACCGACGGTGAATAGAGTCGTGGACCAGTGGAGTCGAAGAGTAGTCGGAAGCGACGGTGAAGAACTCGTCTTCCAGGGACTAGCGGAACAGCGACGGAGTAGAGCTGCTGTGTATACCGTTGTATGCTGCTGTGTATATTGTTGTATGCTGCACGTCTCGGCTGAAGATAATCGTCTTCTGTGCTGTATACATTTGTCATCTTTGTGCTGTCCTGTGTGTATTCGTGTAAATAAACGTCGTTGTTTTATTTTCTACTGCCACCTGGTGATTGAGTGTTCTCTTCACCATATAACCCCCACTATCCAAACGAACCCAAAAATTTCGTAACAATGTTTTTAGGACTCGTGTAGATCTGGAACCATAAGATTTATCAAAATCTTAAAATCGAACTTTCTGATGAATGCAATACTTTTTCTTTGTATACTTCATTTGCGAGAAAGTAATAATTGTTCGATAGATGTTGTGCATCCTTTTGCGAATTAAACACCGAACAAGCAATCATATATATCTCTTTTACATGGTCTAAATTTTAAAAGGGAAGTGGCTTCAAATCCACAGTTAGGTTTGGTTTAGTTATTTTAATGCCACGTTGTAAAACAACACTGGTGCTATTTTGGGATGGACCTCGTAAATTTGAACCGTGGTCAGATGACGAGGACGACACCGGAGTTGGCACTTCCTTCTCCACACCACACCACATCAGCGGGAGGACCTTTGGCATAACGGATTTAACGTGCAACAGACCCCCTTACACGACGGTTCTTCGGTGGAATCGGGTACCGAACCTGAAATCCTAGGCCTCCTCTGCCTCTTCAAATCCACAGATTCTCGCAGCAATTCTCTGTAACTCAACGCTTTTTTGGGGCATTGATTTTGCCAAAATGCCACTTGTCAAAGTCAATTAAATTATTCATTCAAAAATGTACAAAAGTCCCTCAAAAGTGCAGTTCTCACAAAGGAAATAAAAATACAGGACCTAGACGGACGCTACAGATTTCCAACTCTACAATGTTTGTTTATATGCTTATACATGCCATACAGATGTTTACAATGTAATTTAGCAATGTTTCTCCTTTTCATTTAGTAATCTCATTTCCCTGTAAGTTCAACCCACAGTCACCATTTCTTTAAGTATTCTTGTCCCCTCTATTTAGTTATTACTTCGCCAAAAATTGAATACAGTCGTTTAGGATTTGACACCGATGGGATTCTTTCTGGAGATCTCTGGATGGTTTGTCGTCTCTTTCTTTCTTTTAACATTTTTTTCTTTCTTTTTCCTTCCATCTTGTGCTCATCCAACTAGTTAGATAACTTAGTTTTATAGGCACCAGGGCACATGATGACGTTATGTTATGTAAATTCAAGTTTTAAAAACTAATTTTACTTTTGAAAAGTTTAAATTTCTAGGTGCCATTTTCTTTCACACTCATTATTTCCACAAAATATTCCACATTGAACTAATAAAATCCCATATTATTTGTTGACATCAGTATCCATAGGATTATATACGGAATCGATAAAAACGTTGTGAACCTTACACTGAAAATGCTTCAGTCAAATACAAACAATTTATTTTCAAAATATTTGCAATATTAGCTTCAAATTAACATCATATTTATATGTGTTTAAAAATATGAATGGAAAAAGAAATACAAAAAATTTGGCAAAACCAAATGTCAGAAACAAATATTTAAAATAATAACAAATACTGAGCAGTAGGTAAATGTTAGACAAGATGGCAAGTGCCACAAATGGTCAAGTGAATTGATCTCTCGTTTCATCTCTTTTTGTCCAAGTTCCATTGTTATTGAAGCAAGAAATATCAATTCACTCTTTTCATTTATTGGCATTTGTTTTTCTATTGACATATTTCGCCAATCTTTCTCCATTTTCTTAAATACAATCTTGTTAAAATCACCTTTACTTAAAATTATGAACCTTGCAAAACCTCATACCTCATTTATTTTCATAAGTTATCCAAAAAATGAGTTTTACCTTTTTCCGAAGTGATATTTTAGTTTGATGAAATAAACAGAAAAATAGATAGAATTTGATCTTTCCACATTTGAAGCTAAATTCGTATATCTTCACAGTCATGACCACAGTACAATGATTACGAATTAATCAATTAATATGCATCCGTTCAGGTTTTATGTTATCATTGCTAGTAAAAATATTTAGAGGTAAAAATAAAGGTTTTTTTTTACCTAATTAAGTTCTATCCACCTATTTTTTACCTATTAAGGTTTTTTTTGCCTAATTAAAAATATATCGATTCTAAAGGTGCACTTAACATCAATAAACCTACATCTCTCATTTCCACTTTAGACTATTTGAATATTTTATCTCCAGTATATTATGATATGCATAAGCACCAGCACCTTTACCTACAAAATTACTTAAAGCATGTTTTCCTTTAATCGATTTATATAAAATTGAATGAATATTTTAAATTCATACAATTCCACATGCCTTGACAAAATAGAACAAAATTTAGGATATTTTCAAGTATATAAAAGGATTAACTGCACATATTTAAAAAATTTCACGCTCCACCCCCCCCCCCTTCCCCCACGAAAAAAAACAGTTGAAATTGGCGTAAAAAGATTTCACGTTTTCTCACTGAGATTTAAAAAAAATTCTCAAAGTAATTTATATGCCACCTTGATATTTAAAAAAAGTCAGCATTTCAGTAGCATAAATTTCATTTCTAAACAACTATTTCTTTAAATTTAATCAAGTATTCAAAAAATACAATTTATAGCAATGCCTTGTTTTCCGTTGAAATATTAAGCCCATTAACTGCCCAATCCCGTCTATCAAATGAACATATTTGCCAGTGTTATTTTTATTATTTTTTTATTTTTTTGCGCCTTTCAGTATACGAACGCAATAGCTTATATTGAAATATTGTAGCTTAAAATAGTTCCAATCAATTATTAATCTTAATTTCGTGTTACATTTTAACACTTTGAAACTTTTAGCGTTTCATTTGTCATAATATATGCAATTTTCTTGGCTATTTTTAGCATACACTCGATGAAAAAATATTTAATTTCTGAATTTTTATTGAATTATAAATTTGATCACTCCAGTTTTAATTCCATATTTCTTTAAATGTGCCAACACGCTCTTTCTTGCCGTCTTGACAAATTACTGATTTATCGACTGTTTTTAATTTGTTAAAATATACAATTCATTCTGCACATCTTCTATGCATTCTTAATATCTACGATTAATTCATTCTAAATATCTACAATTCATTCATTCTTAATATCTACAATTCATTCATTCTGTATATTTACAATTCATTCTTAATATCTACAGTTTATTCATTCTGTATATTTACAATTCATTCTTAATATCTACAGTTTATTCATTCTGTATATTTACAATTCATTCTTAACCCTTATCGTGGCAAGATTGCTTTTTTGAAGAAAAGCAATATATAGTTTTTATAAAGTATAAAAATTTTAATATAATTTATAAAATAATATTAAATATAAAATAATAATTTATGAAATAAGTTTTTATAAAAAAAATGTATATAGTTTTTATAAAGTTGTATGTATGGTATACTATACAAAATGAACATAAGGGTTAATATCTACAATCCCTTGCATTTTTTTTCCTGTTAAGTGTTAGTGCTCTATTGTTATCGTTCAAAATTAAATATATCGTATATTTTATTATATATATCGTATATTATATATCGTTATATATATCGCCATATATCGTATATTTTATTATGGCTTCTAAATTTGTACGGTTACAAATCTAGATTACAAAATCTGCTCAAAACCAAAAATACTTCCTCATTAAATAAATAAAGGCAATGAAAATAGTTTTAAAAAATGCAGTTATTATCAATGCATGTTTTATCTCGCTCCATTAAAACTTCTTACTTGAATTTATCTGAATAATTAGCAGAAATTCTATTATAAGTAACAATAATTGTTAAGATATACATGTATATTATTTAGTATCTTAATTATGAAATCATAAGAAATTAAAAACAAAGAGGTTTTATAGGTAGTCTTCTTTTAAAATTAATATTTTCATAATTTATAATTTAATCTCAGAAAGTTCTTAGTATCAGCTTAGAAATTTCATATTTATTTCTTGACCTATATATATATATATATATATATATATATATATATATATATATATATATATATATATATATTGGATGTTCTAAAGCTGGAAATCCAAACATGCTTTAAATATGCTCGACATATATGACCAAACGTGAGATTAAGTGTTTTCATTTATCCGAAATCTTAAATATAAATTAACGATTTACTACTAAAAAATAAATGAGGCCACTAAAATACCTAAAAGATTTGAGTATAAGACTACAAACATTTTGATCGAAAAATTATATCTATTATGCTTTAATTGCACATAAATAGAAGATACAGAAGCTGAAGGAGCTGGGAGAATAGAGGCTAAATTAAAAGTAGATTTATGACATGTGATTTTCATGATAATTATTTTTTAATTCTATAAATTTTGTTTACAAAATATACTAGTACCTTGTTTACTCTGCTCAAAACACAATCAGTCACACACATTTAGAATTCTCATTTATTTGGATATTTTTCTCTCTCTTTTGTTTCTTCGCTGTAAGTGAATGAGGTATCGCACTCCCACACCACAGCTTTGCTTTTAAAGCAATTTTCTTGTTATTCCGCTTCAATCACTGAGCGGAACGCACGTTCTTAGGCCATCCATTCTACTTAGAGCACCCCTCCGTCTCCCACTCCAACCCCCTTTTATTCAGAAAAGATAAGATCCTCTCACACTGTTCCAGCAATTTGGAAACGAGCGAATTTATTCTGTTTTGAAGAAAATTTATTTCATCACAAATCCAAACCCACTCCCCCAGTCCTTCCCCGCAATCTGGAGAAGGAACAAATTTTAAAATATGAGTCTGGTCTTCCCCGCCTTGAATAGTGGGGACCACAAAAAATAAGTTAAGGGAAAAGCAGGAGGGGGGAAGAGTAGGGCGTGTGTGTAGGTATTACAGAAGAATCCATCCATGAAATGGACTGCATACATCACGTGGAATTTGTTGGATTTATGAGCGAATTATTTTAAATACCAACCGAATTCGTTGAATGCATTAGCGAATGATTGAACGTATTTGGCTGGTCCTTACGCATTTTTGGAAACGGAATGGTTTCTAACACGGAGCGAATATCCAGCTGACATCCGGATCTGAGAGGGAAGACATCATTTTTCACGACAAACAACGCTTCATTGCGTTTTCCATAAATTTTCATTGTTGGAAATCGCAATGGCGATTAGACAGTGCTTATTGTCAGTGATTAATGATTAATATTTGTCTAAAATTTCAATTTTCTTTTATATTGCCTGAATTTCTAATTCCAGAGTCCATTGCGATATTTTAAATCATGGCTAAATGGGAAGTTTTGTTTAATGCATGGATTGTTGGAGATGGATTTGTTGTAAACCGCAAACTGCAGTTAGTTAACGCTATGTCCATGTTGAATAATTTAATTTAATGCGAAATGTAATACATTTTATCAACAGTGGAAGTATCATTTCTACAATTACAATCCATTACAAGGCTTTAAATATAGCCTAAATGGAGGTTTCATAGATACAACTGTAATTAAAAACGGGTTTATTGAAAAATAAGATTTTTTTTTTTTTTTTGCCAATTCAAGCATAGTTATCTGATTTGACTATTGTTTAAAATTACGAATTAATATATTTTCAAATTAATTCTCAGTTATTTTTGCAACTATATGTTAACTTAAATTGAAACAAATTTAAAACTCAAAGGTACTAAACAAAAAAAAAGATGAAAACTATTCAAGAAATTGCTTGACAAGCATGTTTACTGTCGAACAATTATTCTTTTAAAATAACTATCAAGTACCTGGGAATTCAAAATTTTGCCTCTTTAAGTAATTTATTGAATGTAACTAGTAAAGTTCCGCTACTCTAAAATCAAAGAAACAACATGATATATCACCAGAGCACCATAGTAAACGATGTGCAGGAAATTTTCACTTTAGATTTACGGCGATTGGTTATATACCTGTTTTGATTCAAACCTATTATGTTGATGCGTAAAGTAAATTCAGATTTTTGGTAAAGAATTTTAATTCCTTTTATTGTTAACATAAAAACTATCACTAAACAATATTTATTCATTACGACACCAGACATTGCAAAGTAGTGAAATAATATTCGATTGCGGATTTGGAGCGTATATATCGCGTTTACATAAAATGATAGGTGTACTACAATTCGGAACTCAAAATTTGAGGGTCTTGAAAGAAAACAGATTTAGATAAATACACTCATGTACATAAATTAAGGATAATTCAGAGTCACGTGGGAATTGAACTCTAAAATACATATATCACCCGTAAAATGACTACACGCATCTTCAGAAATCATATGCAAATTCCAGGATGCCACCAGATGGCACCGTCATTACGTCACAATGACACGATTGTAAGAGAGTGATGTATAAAGAATACACGCAAAGAAGTAAAATTGTTTGCAAGCGCTTTATAGGCCTTTCAGTGCAATAACCGCATATCATTTGGTGTTTTACTTGCTAGAAGTATCGGTCGTTTTTAATGTGGGCGTACCAAGCCGGAAGTATCCGAGGAATTTGGAATCGCCCAGAGCGCCATCTCCAGGTTTTGGCAAAGATTCCAAGATGATGGTAATGTGAGTAGACGTTACAGCACAGGTCGACCCCGAGTTACAACCTCGAATGAGGACCGGCATTTGGCAGTTACTGCCAAAAGAAACAGACGGGAGCACAGCATCAGACCTGTCTCGTCAGCTCTCTGCAGCCATTGGTACGACAGTTTCAAAGCAGACCGTGTATAGACGAGGATAGATTAGTCTATATGCTCGTAGGCATGTCAGATGATTTCCACTTACTGCAACTCACTGTCGTCTGCGGTTATCCTGGAGTAGAGAGCATACATTGTGGACACCGTAACAGTGGGCTTGTGTGATGTTTTCGACGAGTCCAGGTTTAGCTTGCAGTCTGATTCTCGACGGACTTTCATATGGAGAGTGCCAGGTACCCGTTGCCACCAAGAGAACATCATTGAACAACACCATTACGGTGATGCAGGATTGCTCGTTTGGGGTGGAATTATTCTGGGTTCCAGAACTGACTTGCATGTTTAGATTGGAAACACAACAGGCCAAATTTATCGGTTCGTCATTTTGGAACAACATA